>NC_053024.1:483611381-483770904 GCF_003073215.2 Triticum urartu
CGATACTACGTGTCTTTTCCTGACGATCAGTAGTGGTGCCCAGTTGGGGGTGATTGGGCCCGTGGTCGCATGTTGGGTTTTCTTCTACTTTGGCGCCGTAGTCGGGCCATGAGTGTTTTGGATGATGTAATGTTATTTATGTACTTGATTGACGTGGCGAGTGTAAGCCAACTATGTTCTCCCCTTTATTATTCATATTACATGGGATGTTGTGAAGATTGCCTAACTTGCGACATATGCCTTCAATGCGATTATGTCTCTAAGTCGTGCCTCGACACGTGGGAGCTATAGTCGCATCGAGGGTGTTACACATACAGATCTGAATGTTGCAGACCCGTTGACTAAGCCTCTCTCACGAGCAAAACATGATCAGCACCAAGACTCCATGGGTGCTGGAATCATTACTATGTAATCTAGATTATTTACTCTAGTGCAAGTGAGAGACTGAAGGAAATATAGACTGAAGGAAATATGCCCTAGAGGCAATAATAAAGTTGTTATTTATATTTCCTTATATCATGATAAATGTTTATTATTCATGCTAGAATTGTATTAATCGGAAACTTAGTACATGTGTGAATACATAGACAAACAGAGTGTCCCTAGTATGCCTCTACTAGACTAGCTCATTAATCAAAGATGGTTAAGTTTCCTAGCCATGGACATGTGTTGTCATTTGATGAACGGGGTCACATCATTAGAGAATGATGTGATGGACAAGACCCATCCTTTAGCTTAGCATAATGATCGTTTAAGTTTTATTGCTATTGCTTTCTTCATGACTCATACATGTTCCTATGACTATGAGATTATGCAACTCCCGAATACCGGAGGAACACCTTGTGTGCTATCAAATGTCACAACATAACTGGGTGATTATAAAGATGCTCTACAGGTGTCTCCGATGGTGTTTGCTGAGTTGGCATAGATCGAGATTAGGATTTGTCACTCCGTGTATCGGAGAGGTATCTTTGGGCCCTCTCGGTAATGCACATCACTATGAGCCTTGCAAGCAATGTGACTAATGAGTTAGTTACGAGATGATGCATTACGGAACGAGTAAATAGACTTTCCGGTAATGAGATTGAACTAGGTGTGATGGTACCGATGATCGAATCTCGGACAAGTAACATACTGATGACAAAGGGAACAACGTATGTTGTTATGTGGTTTGACCGATAAAGATCTTCGTAGAATATGTTGGAGCCAATATGAGAATCCAGGTTACGCTATTGGTTATTGACCAGAGATGTGTCTCGGTCATGTCTACATAGTTCTCGAACCCGTAGGGTCCGCACGCTTAACATTCAATGACGATTTGTATTATGACTTATGTGATTTGATGATCGAAGTTTGTTCGGAGTCCCAGATGAGATCACGGACATGACGAGGAGTCTCAAAATGGTCTAGACATAAAGATTGATATATTGGAAGGTTATGTTTGGACACCGGAATGATTTCGGAAAGGTTCGGACATTTTCCGGAGTACCAGGAGGTTACTGGAACCCCCTGGGGGGTTAATGGGCCTTCATGGGCCCTTGAGGAGAGAGGAGGGAGGCGGCCAGGTGGAGGGCGCCCCCCCCCCAAACCCAAACCGAATTGAACTAGGGTTTGGGGGGCTTTCCTCCTTCTCCTCCTTCTCTTTCCCCCTTCCCCTTCTTCGGAAAGGAAAGGGGGGTGAATCCTAGTTGGACCAGGAGTCCAAGTAGGACCCCCCCTTGGCGCGCCCCCTCTAGGGCCGGCCTCCTCTCCTCCCCCCTTTTTATACGTGGGAGGGGGCACCCCAATGGCACACCAAGTCTTCTCTTAGCCGTGTGCGGTGCCCCCCTCCACAGTTACACACCTCGGTCATATCGTCGTAGTGCTTAGGCGAAGCCCTATGCTGGTAACTTCATCATCACCGTTGCCATGCCGTCGTGCTGACAGAACTCTCCCTTGTCCTCAACTGGGTCAAGAGATCGAGGGATGTCATCGAGCTGAACGTGTGCTGAACGCGGAGGTGCCGTACGTTCGGTTCTTGGATCAGTTGGATCGCGAAGACGTTTGACTACATCAACTATGTTACTAAATGCTTCCGCTTTCAGTCTACGAGGGTATATGGACACACACTCCCCGCTCGTTGCTATGCATCTCCTAGATAGACCTTGCATGATCGTAGGTAAATTTCTTGAAATACTACGTTCCCCAACACTTCTATCATAGACTTCTCATGAATAAGTGACAATTCATCACACTATCGAAGTATAAAGCATAAACTCTGTTAGAAACAGTCGGTGTCAAAACCGGCGGATCTCGGGTAGGGGGTGCCGAACTGTGCATCTAGGCCGGATGGTAACAGGAGGCAGGGAACACGATGTTTTACCCAGGTTCGGGCCCTCTCGATGGAGGTAAAACCCTACGTCCTGCTTGATTAATATTGATGATATGGGTAGTACAAGAGTAGATCTACCACGAGATCAAGGAGGCTAAACCCTAGAAGCTAGCCTATGGTATGATTGTTGTATATGGAGTTGATTGCCTATGGACTACAACCCTCCGGTTTATATAGACACCGGATAGGGTTAGGGTTACACAGAGTCGGTTACAATGGTAGGAGATCTCGAATATCCGCATCGCCAAGCTTGCCTTCCACGCCAAGGAAAGTCCCATCCGGACACGGGAAGAAGTCTTCAATCTTGTATCTTCACAGTCCAGGAGTCCGGCTGAAGGTATAGTCTCGCTACCCGAACACCCCCTAATCCAGGACTCCTCAGTAGCCCCTGAACCAGGCTTCAATGACGACGAGTCCGGCGCGCAAATTGTCTTCGGCATTGCAAGGCGGGTTCCTCCTCAAGTCCTTCATAGAAGATTGTAAACACCAAGAGTAGTGTCCAGCTCTGCAAAATAAGCTTCCACATATTGCCATAGAGAGAATAATATTAACACAAATCAAATCTGCTGACGTATTTCGCAATGCGTCATCACACTACAGCCAAGTCCTTCGCTCAAATCGTTTTCACTTTGACACCTCAGCATGTTTTGCGAGGCAGTTTCCTTGGCACGTCTTGTCAAAGCAGAGATCGTGTACCCCCCTTTTACGGGATTCTCATCAATACGGACGTGGGTAACCCAACCGCGCCACTTATCATGGCGCTTGGGAGGCAAGCGAGTTTTACTAGGCAGGTGGGGACGCACAACCGCATCCGCCCATATAAGGGGACAAGGATCCACCTTTTTACCTACACCTTCTTCCTCCTTTGCCTATCCATCTCCTACGCACCCAAGCTCCAGCGCCCAAGCCCGTGCTTCCTACCTCAACCTCCTCCAGCAATGTCCGGAGCGGGAGGCAAGTGGATGGTCTCCTTCGTCATGGAGGGCCATGTCAAAAAGCTAAGGAAGGCCGGATACTTGTCCAAGGACATCGCGCACCGGCTTCCCGAGGAGGGGCAACTTCTCCCCACCCCAAGGCCCCATGAGAGGGTAGTATTCCTTCCCCACTTCCTCCGAGGACTGGATTTCCCACTCCACCCATTTGTCCGGGGGCTCATGTTCTACTATGGCGTGGATTTCCACGATCTGGCCCCGAACTTCGTCCTCAACATCTCGGCGTTTATCGTCGTGTGCGAGGCTTTCCTCCGCATCCACCCCCATTTCGGCCTCTGGCTCAAGACCTTCAATGTCAAGCCCAAGGTGGTGCGCAGCAGCCAGGCGGAGTGCGGAGGCGCCATGGCGGGCAAGATGGCCAATGTCCTATGGCTCGAGGGCTCCTTCGTGGAGACTCTGAAGGGGTGGCAATCATGGTGGTTTTACATCACCGAGCCGCGCGATCCAAAATGGATCGCAGCCCCCAAGTTCCGATCCGGACCCCCCACGCAGCTTATGTCCTAGAAAGAGACGGGCCTGTCATGGGGCGACGAAAAAGAGGTGACCGGATTGCAGACATGCATCCAGTCCCTGGCGAGCAAGCCGATCAAGCTTGTCAATGTAGTCCAGGTTATGCTCGTCCGCCGGATCCTCCCATGTCAACAACGGGGCTTTAATCTGTGGGAGTTCGACCCGGCGCAGCACCAAACCCTTAACCGGCTCTTCGACACGACGTATGAAGACGTCTGGAAGGTGCTAACCAAAGGCGCCAAGGCTCCCATATCCGCTTCCGAGGACCGCGGATACAGCTCGTGGCATCACGCCAGCGAGGTAAGCTATTTTCACCTTTTACAGGATGTTTAAGTTTCTTCATAGTTTGACTCTATGTGGGATCTAAACTCCCTCACCTTTGACAGGCTTGGCAGGCGCAGTCCAGATCGATTAACTGTCCGGCTCCCTTGCCCAAAGACACAGCCCCTGCTCTCCTAGTGAAGCTGCTGGTTCCGGCGCCTTATGTGGTGCCGGAGAAGAAGGCCAAGAAGAAGGCCACGGGGACTCGAAATAGTACCCGTAATGTGGTGGCGTCGGACTCGTCATCCGACGAGTCCAAGACGCCCTCCTCCCGTGAAAACAAGGAGGAGGAAGAAGAAACCTCTCCCCCTCCAATGGGGGGAGGAAAGAAGAGGAAGGCCGCCCCAATGGGGGAGGCCGAGGGGTCTAGGAAGAGGAAGACCCCTCACCGGACTACTCCCCCGACGCCGAAGAGGATGAAGAGGAGTGGCCAGACAGGGCCAAGCTTCCGGTGAAATCGTAAGTTCGGATATCAGAGTAACTCATGATGTTCCTTTGTCGCGCAGCTTTCCCTAATGTCGATCATAATTATGCAGCCCACCCCGGGCCGAACTCAACGAGTCATCGAGCGGCTCCCTGGATTCATTGGACGTGAACTCCGTTCCACCCGCTGTCTCCCCCCGCACTGCGGGCGACGCTGAAGTGGCGTCGCGACAAGCTCCGGGGCAAGAGGAGGTGGTCCTGGAGGAGCCGCAAGGCAACCTCCCGAACTCCAGGAGTAAAGGGGACAAGACCCCCCAGGGTTCCAAGTCCGGCTTTGAGCCGGACACCGTGCCGGAATCTTCAACAATTCCGGACCGCGGCAGGCGAACTCCTTCCAAGAGGAGCAAGCCTTCTAAGCCGGCAGCCTCCGTCCAACCGGAGGCGCCGGACAATCTGCTGGAGGTGCTTGAAGGCGCCTCCATCGACGAGGAGCACCGTACTATTATGAGTACGGTGATCCAGAAGGTTCAGTCCGCCAAGAGCAGACTGACTGAAGCTTGCGCTAGCCTTCTAACAGGCTTCGAGGTAAGTAAAAATATGTAAAAATATTACCGCATAGACAGTAGCCCCTGATGCTCTGTTTGGCATTCGGAAAGAAAAGCCGAATAGAGGATCTATTAAATTTCGCAGGAGTCTAACAATAAAGAGTCAATATGCGTATGCAGGCTTCGCTGCTATCCACCGCCGCACTGACGGCGGAGGTGGGTGTCCTGAAACAGGACCTCGAGCGGACCGAGCAAGAGCTCGGCCTGGCCAAGCGGTAGCTCGAGGAAAAAGAAGGTAAGAAATACCTTACAGAAAAAGTGCCTATAGAGAGGCGTGATTGCAAAAAATAACAGGATTGTACTGCTTATTGTAGGGGCCACGACTGAGGTGGCGACCCTCAAGCAGGCACTGTCCGAGGCCGAAAGGAAAACGGCCGTGGAGCGCACCGAGCGAGAGAAACTTGGGGCTCAGGTCGGCGAGGTGCAGCAAGAGCTTCAGGCTCTCATGAAAAAACATGAGAGTTTGGAGCTTGAGTCAAAGACCCAGGCGTCCGAGCTCGCGGCGGCCCTTGAGACTGCCAAGTCTGCCAAGGCCGAAGCCCAAAAGGCCCTCCAAGAGTTGGAGGAGATGAAGAAGATAGCAGCGGGTAAGGAATTCTTTATGCAAAGCAGAAATATAAAAGTAAACTACTTGTTACTTACCCAAGTACGGAGCTCTCCAAGGGCATTCGCAGATCTTCCCCGCAGCGTATCCGACGCCGCCGCATTTTACCGAGCCGAAGAGGGCAGCTCGACGGAGAAGGTGTTCTGGTCTCAGTATGCTGAGGCCGGACACCCTGTGCCCCTGAGCGACCAGCTGAAACAGCTGGTCGAGCTCCACAAGGCGGCCGAACAGGCCATGAAGGGCTTCATAGTTCGGCTGTGGCCCGAAGAGGCCCTGCCTGGGAGCTACTTCGGGCTGGTGCGGCGGCTAGTGGAGGCCTGTCCAAGGCTCGAGGTCATCAAGCAATCCGTCTGCATCGAAGGAGCCCGTAGGGCCCTTGCCCGTGCAAAGGTGCACTAGGGTAAGCTGGACGGTGAGAAGCTTGTGAGGGACGGGCCGCCGCCGCCAGGGAAGGAGCATCGTAAGCCCGAGAACTACTATAAGGATGTTCTTGCGGGTGCCCGCCTTGTGGCGGATGAATGTACCAAGGATGTAATTTTTGAATGAACTCGCTCGTGTTTATCCTGTATGCTGAAAACTTGTTCATAGGCGCTAAGCAATGCTTGTTGAATTTAAAATATTATTTTCTGTGCGGCCGTTTATCAAAAATTGAGAGATGGCCAGTCGTCGGCTTCTGCCCCCATGCCACTAGTGCTGGGGTGTTCGGGATAAACCTGAGCGCTCCTTTTCCCATAGTTGGGTCCTTCGAGGGAGGCGCTCAGCACAACGAACCAGGCAATCGGACTATAATGCTTGAACACTCTCACTTAGCCATAGAACTTTATAATTTTAAATTTCGGTGAAGCCCCTAGTTCGGAAGACCGAGTCCGGGGCGCTATCCACGCCTTGGCCGGACAAATCCGGCTCCTCGCTCGAAGCGGCATAAGTCTTTAGGGACTCGAAAAACCTCTCGAACAGCGGCCGGTCTCTCGCCTCATCATGACAGTCAGTTTTAGCTTTCTCCACTGAGGTGCTTAACCCAGCTCAACCGGGGCACAATCGCAGTGGTTCTCCTAGTGCTACCTTAGCCGATATAGCGGAACGTAAGGCACCAAAACATAGGAGCCGGGCAAACCCAACTATTGACCCAAATCATGATTCATAGCCGATGCATATAGTGCTATAAGTTCGGGGTGCCGCACTTGTGAAAGTGTACGGACTTCTCACGCCATATTGAAGGGTACTGAAGCCCCTGGCATATTTGCCGTACCTCCGTGTACGGGTGCAACATGTCATTAATGAACATATATAAAAGAGAGTAATGCAGAAAATATACAAGGGCTATGCATTGTTTATAGAGAGGCTATTTATCAAAGCCGAATGATACAAATAGTGCGGTAAGCAAAAGATATTGGACTATTTAGTATGTCCTGACCAGGGGCAGGCCGCGGAATTGTATTTAAAACAGGTATACCGCTCGTAATGGAGACCACCTGGGAGTTCCATAATGCGGCATGGCTTGTCTGCCTCCCTGGAGCTTGCATCATTTGTGCGGCAGTCGAATTGCCGAACAGGTCGTCCGAAGTATGGAGTCCTGAAAGTAAGAAAAAATTAAAAAAAGAATCCGGCAGCCCCTAGTACGTTTTAAGCCGTGTTTTTGGGCATGCCGTTATTGTGCCCCTTCCCCTGTGCCCATGGTATTTCAAGGGCGTATTTATGTACGCGAGGTACTAGTTTCGCTATGTCGCGAGAGCTGGGGTTGGGGCCGCATTGCTACGCTTGCTCAGAGTGTGCCAGGCGGTCCTGCTGTGGGTTACTCCGGGCGCGCTTGGCAGTGTCTGGCTTTTTTATGGCCGGACTGGAGAATTGCCTGAGAAGGCTACTTTGTACCTCCGCTGCGAGAGCCGCCGTGTGCTCCTCCGTACGGAGGGAGCGTTCAGTGTTTCCGTTGACCGTGATTACTCCTCGAGGGCCTGGCATTTTGAGCTTGAGATATGCGTAGTGCGGCACCGCATTGAACTTTGCGAATGCGGTTCGTCCGAGCAGGGCGTGATAGCCACTGCGAAACGGGACTATGTCGAAGATTAACTCTTCGCTTCGGAAATTGTCCGGGGATCCGAAGACCACGTCAAGTGTTACTGAGCCTGTACAGTTGGCTTCGACACCTGGTATAACGCCTTTAAAGGTCGTTCTTGTGGGCTTAATCCTTGAGGGATCTATGCCCATTTTCCGCACTGTATCCTGATAAAGCAGGTTCAGGCTACTGCCACCGTCCATGAGGACTCTTGTGAGATGAAATCCGTCGATGATTGGGTCGAGGACCAATGCGGCGAAGCCACCATTATGGATGCTAGTGGGATGGTCCCTTCGATCAAAAGTGATCGGGCAGGAGGACCATGGGTTGAACTTTGGGGCGACTGGCTCCATCGCGTATACGTCCCGTAGCGCACGCTTCCGCTCCCGCTTGGGAATGTGGGTTGCGTATATCATGTTCACCGTCCGCACTTGTGGGGGAAAGCCCTTCTGTCCATTGTTGTTCGGCGGCTTGGGCTCCTCGTCGTCGCTGTGCAGCCCCTTGTCTCTGTTTTCGGCCCTTAACTTGCCTGCCTGCTTGAACACCCAACAATCCCTGTTAGTGTGATTGGCTGGCCTTTCGGGGGTGCCATGTATCTGGCACAAGCAATCGAGTATTCGGTCCAAACTGGACGGGCCCTGAGTATTCTTTTTGAATGGCTTTTTCCACTGACCGGATTTATAGCCTTTGAATCCGGCATTGACTGAAGTGTCTTCATTGCTGTCGCTGTTAACGCGGCGTTTTTTCTTATTCCGACGTGTCCTGCCACTTTTGTCCTTGGTATCCGAATTACCAGGGTTCTTTGATAAGTTGTTACTGCGAGCTAGCCAGCTGTCTTCTCCCGCGCAAAAGCGGGTCATGAGTGTCGTGAGGGCTGCCATGGATTTCGGCTTTTCCTGTCCCAGGTGCCGGGCAAGCCACTCATCGCGGATGTTATGCTTGAAGGCTGCTAGGGCCTCTGCGTCCGGACAGTCGACTATCTGGTTTTTCTTTGTTAGGAACCGTGTCCAGAATTGTCTGACCGATTCTTCTGGCTGCTGAATTATGTGGCTTAAGTCGTCGGTGTCCGGCGGTCGCATGTAAGTGCCCTGGAAGTTGTCGAGGAATGCGGATTCCAGGTCCTCCCAAGAACCGATTGAGTCTGCTGGCAAGCTGTTGAGCCAATGTCGGGCCGGTCCTTTAAGTTTGAGCGGGAGGTATTTGATGGCGTGTAGATCATCGCCGCGTGCCATGTGGATGTGAAGCAGATAATCCTCGATCCATACCGCCGGATCTGTTGTGCCATCGTATGATTCGATGTTTACGGGTTTGAAACCCTCTGGGATTTTATGATCCATTACTTCATTCGTGAAGCATAGCGGGTGTGCGGCGCCTCTGTACTGGGCTATATCATGACGCAGCTCGGAACAGCTATGTCTGTTGTGTTCGGCCCAGCCGGATTTGTTGTATCCAGAGTGAAGATCATTGTCACATGCCGTAGGGCGCCTGCGCGATCCGTAGATCGATCTTGTTTGTCTTGCCTTATCCTCCAGTATGTCTCGCAGATCGGGCGCATTTTCCCGTGCCTTAGTTGAGCGGCGTCGGGGCATGGCTTGTGTGGAGGGCCGAGAGGCCTCTCTGTCGCGGCCGCGAGGTGGCCGGTCTGCCATGTCATGCGCTGGTGATGTAGGTGCTTCCTCCTCTGGTCGGGGTAGCGGCCTGCGCTTCGGGTAATTCTTGGAGGGGCGTTCGAGTTCATACTCTTCGGCCACAAGGACTTCAGTCCATCTGTCAGCTAGCAAATCTTGGGCAGCTCTAAGTTGTTGCTGCTTTTTCTTGAGGCTGCTTGCCGTGGCTAAAAGCCTGCGTTTAAAACGCTCTTGTTCGGCGGGGTCAGATGGTATGACGAATTCGTCGTCATCGAGGCTTGCCTTGTCTTCGGAGGGAGGCGTATAGTTATCATCCTCGACCTCTCGGTCTGCCGCTCTCTCATGAGGGCTGGCTTCTCCATCTTCATGTGTCGAATCTTGCAGAGGTGGGTGTTCTTCGGCGCTATCCGGGGTAGTATTATCTCTCGTGCCGGATTCATCGTTTTTGCTTTGGCGGGATTTAGAGCGGCGCCGCTGACGCCGGCGCTTTGGCTGTTTCTTGGGGGCGTCACCCCCCACTGTTCCATCGCCATCTCCATCTTTTGGAGTATCCACCATATATATGTCATATGACGAGGTGGCCTTCCAGCGCCCTACAGGTGCTGGTTCCTATTCGTCTCCTATATCATCGTCCATGCCGTCGATGTCTTCGGAGCCGAAGTCAAGCATGTCGGTTAAATCGTCGACAGTGGCTACAAAGTGGGTGGTGGGTGGGCTTTGAATTTCCTCATCGTCCGTATCCCACCCTCGCTGACCATAGTCTGGCCAGGGCTCTCCTGATAAAGAGAGAGACTTAAGAGAATTCAGGATGTCGCCAAAAGGCGAATGCTGAAAGATGTCTACGGCGGTGAACTCCATTATCGGCGCCCAATCGGATTCGATTGGCAGGGGCGCGGGGGGTTCGGAGTCCGGGGTGGAGTCCGGATCCTTGGAGTCACGGGTTGTGCAGAGTGCGGGGCTAGCGTTCGGCTCGATCGCTTTTGGGATCGCAGCCCCTGAGGTGACGTCCAACCGCTCGTCCTCGATTGGCGCAGTAGGCTCCGAATCAATGGTCGGAACCGGTGCATGTGCGGCCTCCAAAGCGTTGTTCGGCGGCAGAACTATATCATGCCCATAGAGACAGTGCGACGCGCTTGGCTGTGGCTCGAATCCGTCGAAGATCAAGTCCCCGCGGATGTAGTTTAGGCTTCCAAACTTGACCTGATGGCCAGGGGCGTAGCTTTCGATCTGCTCAAGGTGGCCAAGCGAATTGGCCCGCAGTGCGAAGCCGCCGAAGATGAAGATCTGTCCGGGGAGAAAAGTCTCACCCTGGACTGCATCGTTGTTGATGATCGAAGGAGCCATCGGGCCTAAAAGCGACGACACAGAGGAACTCTCAATGAAAGCACCAATGTCGGTGTCAAAACCGGCGGATCTCGGGTAGGGGGTCCCGAACTGTGCGTCTAGGCCAGATGGTAACAGGAGGCAGGGAACACGATGTTTTACCCAGGTTCGGGCCCTCTCGATGGAGGTAAAACCCTATGTCCTGCTTGATTAATATTGATGATATGGGTAGTACAAGAGTAGATCTACCACGAGATCAAGGAGGCTAAACCCTAGAAGCTAGCCTATGATATGATTGTTGTATATGGAGTTGATTGCCTATGGACTACAACCCTCCGGTTTATATAGACACCGGATAGGGTTAGGGTTACACAGAGTCGGTTACAATGGTAGGAGATCTCGAATATCCGCATCGCCAAGCTTGCCTTCCACGCCAAGGAAAGTCCCATCCGGACACGGGAAGAAGTCTTCAATCTTGTATCTTCATAGTCCAGGAGTCCGGCTGAAGGTATAGTCTGGCTACCCGAACACCCCCTAATCCAGGACTCCCTCAAAAACCAACAAACTATGTTCTCAGTCAACTTTGCAACTACAATTCATCATCTTTTCAGGAAGGGTCACGTATTGGAGCCTTTTGTCAAGTCCACATACTCAACCATCATTTATTCTTCTACGATTGCTAACACTCACCGCATACACATGAGCAAAACGTTTCAACCGGACACATAGAAAGATAGGGGCTTATAGTTTCACCTCCCAACGTATTCACCCCAAGGGTGATGTCAACAATAATAATGTATGCCACCCATATTCAACTGGACATATGTGCCTAGATCTTTCCTCACCACATGATGCTTGCCAAAGGAGTAGAGAGAAAAACTTTGACTCTTTGCATAAAAGTAAATACATAAAAGTGAAAGATAGGCCCTTCGCAGAGGGAAGAAGAGGTTGCCATGTGCTTATTTGTTTGTATGCTCAACCCCTTAGTGCAAAAGAACATCGCTTTGTACTGCCCCTTGTGATGGCAACCTTTATTATGCAGTCTGTCGCTTTTATTCTTCACCATCATAAGTTCGTACAACGCTCAATTTTATCTTACACTAAATGATCTCACACTTTTAGAAGCAATTTTTATTGCCTTATTGCACCGATGACAACTTACTTGAAGGATCTGACTCAATCCTTAGGTAGGTATTGTGGACACTTGAAAATAAGATTTGGGTTTAAGGGTTTTTGGATTCACAAGTAGTATCTCTACTTAGTGCGGAATTTTTGGCTAGCAAAGATAGGGGGCAAGCACCACATGTTAAAGGATCCATGACAATATGACTTCTATGTGAATATGAACAAACATAAATCATTAAGTTGTCTTCCTTGTCCAACGTCAACAATTTTGGCATATAATATTTTGATGGGGGCTCACAATCACAAAAGATTTCCAGGATGGTGTATTTATCTGTGAATCTTCTCTTCCCTTATTAATTCTTTCACAAGTTGCATCATTGACTAATGTTATGTTTGTCAATCTCTAATAAAATTTTCTACGTATACTTTTCCTTATGTGGTGTCATCACCTACCATAAGATTAGCATATGATCTTCTTGATTTATTTCCTTTCCTTTTATTTATTTCTTTTCTTTTTATTCCAACAAGAAAGTAAAGAAAGAAAAAACTCAAACTAAAGTTTATTATATATCTCGCACACGATTACAAGTATAGATCACTAAGCAAACTCTCGAAAAGAAAGGATCGAACTAAACTTTTATTCATCTAAAGCAAAAGATAACTATGGATCAAAAAATAAGTAAAGGCAAAAGATAGTGGGGATGATAAGATACCGGGGCACCTCCTCCAAGCTTGGCGGAAGCCAAGGGGAGTGCCCATACCCAATACTCAATTTTCTTTTGGTCATGAAGAAGAAGGTGGTGGTGATGAAGTAGAGATCTTGTCCTCGGGATTCCATGGCAGAGGTCCACCATCATAAGAGGAGGAGTGAGTCTCACGAGTCCTGCAACCGGCAGCCAAACTCATACCTTTAAACCTTGCCTCATATTCAAAGATTTGGTTTTGGAGATCATAGATCTAGCTTTGGAGGAAGTTGATTTGCTCGTTGAGGGTGAAGACGATGTCCTTCATGGACTTGCCATCCACCTTCAGATCACGGGAAAGGTCCGTGATCATGAGGTAATTGGCATTGAGTCCACGCTCCACCATCCCCTTGCACTGGAAGACCTCCTCTCGGTGTCAAATCCGGCGGATCTCGGGTAGGGGGTCCTGAACTGTGCGTCAAGGCCGGATGGTAACAGGAGACGAGGGACACGATGTTTTTACCCAGGTTCGGGCCCTCTCGATGGAGGTAATACCCTACTCATGCTTGATTAATATTGATGATATGGGTAGTACAAGAGTAGATCTACCACGAGATCAAGGAGGCTAAACCCTAGAAGCTAGCCTATGGTATGATTGTTGTGTATGGAGTTGATGATCGTCTATCGACTAGCATGGCCTCGGTTTATATAATGCACTAGAGGCCTAGGATTACAAGAGTCCTAGCCGAATACGCCGGTGGGGGAGGAGTCCTTGTCTTGATCACCAAGTCTTGTGGAATCTTCCTTGTATGCGGCAGCCGTCCGGACTGGCCCATGAGTATACGGCCACGGGGGTCCTCGGCCCAATCCAACAGATTGGGAGATGAAGTGTTGAGTACCCCCTAGTCCAGGACACCGTCAGTAGCCCCCTGAACCGGTCTTCAAGTTAGGGACGCTCCTCGATTCTTCCGAACGGTTCTTCATCTTCGGTTTCCGGTCTTGAAAACTGGTTCAACAAATCTTTTCATCTTGAGGATCGCCAAAGTGAATCTGAAGAGTTTACACGTCGGGTATCCGAGGAGCCCTTTAAGTTTCCGGCCTTTATCAATGCCTTATTATTTTTATGCCACACCTCGGGTTTGAAGTTGTTCCTGAGAGGTAGTGTCCTCTTGCGTCCGAGCTCCAACGCCAGACTGCATTCGAGGTATCTTTTGCAGCAGAGCACCAACGCCGGACTGCTTCCGAGCTCCAACGCTGAAATGTATCCGAGCTCCAACGCCGGACTATATCCAAGCTCCAACGCCGGACTATATCCAAGAAGTCATAGATCATCTTGGTCCAAAAAAGTTGAAGGAGTTTAGCCGAGCTTAATGCCGGAATTTCCCTCTATGGAGCCAGCCACTGGCGCCCGAGCTTTATGCCGGACTGCTTCCGAGGTGGTGCACCACCCGACAGCGGGCTGATTTTCTGTGAATATTTTTAACTGGTGCAGTTTATTCTGTGCCGATGTATATCCAGTAGCCCTCAAGGTGTGTATCAGTCTAAAACCCGAGATGCACCTGAAGGAAAGCATAAAAACTGTTGTTCCCAGTAGCCCCTGAGACTCAGGTCGATGCGCGAAATCGGCCTGAGGATCAATTCCTAGCTCGGCAGCATACATAGGAATAAAAACGCAGTGTAATATATTAGAGATAATAGTGATCGGCGAACGGGCCCTTGAAAGAGGGTCTTGAAAAGTTGCCGTAATTTATTTAGCTTGACGCCGGATAGGTCCAAATGGTACCTATCGTTATCCGAAGACATGTTTGCCCATAGTTCGGTCAAGCCGAACACTTGGCAGTTGGAATTTTCTGCATTGAAAATAGGCAATGCAGTAGCCCCCGAGACACTGGTCGGGTGGAAACACCAGATCAGGGGATCGATGTGCCCCTTTAATATTTATAAATAATGAGCATGAAGCCCAGTAGCCCTCGAGCCTTAATGTGGGCATGGGTGGCCAAATTAAGGATCGATATCCAGAAGAAAATCATAGATTATGTGTAATGATTCTATGTATCCAAGTACTTTACATCATTATTTGACTCCATTGTGACTGTTTATCAGTTGAAAGTGGCCCATCGTCGGCTTCTACCCCTTAGTAGATACTACGCAGGGTGTTTTCCCACTAACAAAACAACCCTTAGCCGACGTCTCGGTACCCGGAGGCGGTTGTGTTAGCAGAAATGAGGCAATCAGATATGCGGGCTTTATAACTTTCGCTTAGTCGTAGGAGCTTTAAACTGGGGAAGCTAGCTATGAGCCCCTGGTTAGTGTTTGGCGACATCCGAGGTCAAGCCGTAAACACTTCGGCCAATGTTATGAACGGCCCGTCATTTAATATAGTCATCGGATCGCTGACCAGTTTACGCCTATTGTGACGGTCAATTTTCGGCTTTCTCCACTGAGGTGCTTGACCATGTGAGCTGGAAGCACAATCGCAGTGGTTCTCCCTTTGCGCACCTAGCCGAACAAAGCGGAACGTAGGAGGCAACCACAGGAGCCGGGCAACCCAACTATTGACCGAAGACACAATTCGAAACCGATGCATATATAGCAATATCCGAGAATGTTTTTGCCGAATCCCTAAAGGTGTCCGGCGTTACACTGCGAGACTAATGTTGGAAAAGCACAAATAGTTTAAAAGTGCCAAAAAGCTTGGAAAACCAAGAAACGTCAGTAAAAACATGACGTCCGAACAATATCAAGTGTTCGGTGCCAATCCGAAAATTGGTCTTAGAAAAAAAAGTGCTTCTGTCGTGCTTTAACATTACACATCCGATCTCAAGACTTCAAGCGGGTCAGCCTACGGCTGCAGCCTCCTATCCCAAAGGCGGAGTGCTTCTCGTTAGACCAGTTTAGCGAACTAAACTCGAGCGGTCACTAGCGAGAAAATGGGTTATCTGGCTGTTGACCACACACTCACGTCGAAAAAGGAGCGATAGAAAAAGACTTTGCAATGACCAAGAAGAAAACACATTTACTATAAAATAGCTCATAGAAATTTTAAGAGCCCCCAAGTGACTTGGGTAGAAGAATGATTGCATGTACCGAAGTACTTATATCATATCTATGTTCAACCGAACTTTAAACGCGTCTTAACCGACCGTCAGCTTCTCCCTCTTCGGTCAAGGACCGAAAAGTGTTATGTACTCCATCGGTCGAGAATATCGACAGTGTTTCCAATAACCAGGCAATCGGGCCATAAGGCTGTAACAGACAAAGCGCGCTCAGGGAACTTATGCTATATTACCGTGAAGTGTAAGAATCATCTTCGAAGAAAATAGTACCCCCACCGATACCTTTCTTCGGTGCTCATTGTTATTATGAGACTTGTGCAATAGATTTTTTGTACTCATGAGTTCCGTTGTGTGCCGACCATCATTGAAAAATATAAGAGCGCTAGCTTTCGGCTTCACCGAGTCTGAGGTCCGGCTCGGTTGACCCGATCGTGACAATCGCAGAGGTGCTCCCTTTACTCCCTAGCCGAACAATCGGGAACGTAGGGGTAAACACAGGAGCGAGGCAACCCAACTGCAAATCGCTTAAGTCAATATGGTGCATATTGTGGCGTAATACACGAACAAGGAATGAAGCCGTACAAGTATAATCATATGCAAGAGGAAAAAGCTTCATGAAGGAAGCCCCCAAGTAAACGGGGTATTTGAATTTGTGCGTCACAAACAAAGTTTGGACAAGGAAAAAAAATTACAAGAATTTTTTTTCCAAAAAAGTATAATGCTTGGTCGAGCCGAACACAAGTTAAAATTTTAAAACTTTGAGCAGGAAGGCAACTTAGCTGGTTAATGTGTTCGGTATTGATGACGCGGTCCGAGCTTGATGCGGGACAAGGTGCCATCCCCCAAGCCGGTCCCGAGGTGGCGGAGCAAAGAGCTCGGCACTCTGAAGTGGTGACATAGCACGGTCAATGCAGGCCGGCAGAGTGATGCCGAAGTCCCCGACATGGGGTAATGAAGTGTTGACGAAGCCCCCCGTCCAGCCGAGGTGACGCCAAAGGATATAGTCTGGCTGGATCATTTTCCTGTACCACATAAAATAGTGCAAACCGGAGTAGTAGTAATAATAAAAAAAAATCGTTGCATAATCAATAATTTATGCAAAGTGAGTAATAAAAGAAATATGGCCTAGCGCCGAAGTCAATGTCGATGCAGGGCGTCGGCGTGGTGCGGTAAAGGCGTGACAAAGCCTGAATTCATAGGTCGGTCCGAGTTCTGGATGCGGCATTCGCCGGACTATGTACGGAGACTGACCGGACCACCATGCGACCGTCGTTAATGCGGCCACCATTTGATAGACCTGTGTACATATGATAGACAAACCAGAGTAATAATTCCTTGGGAAAAATTGAACCCAAACAAGCAAAAAATACTAGGATTAATGGCACCTGGTTTATTTGTTGTACTAATCCGAAGGAAGGTGATTACCAAAATTGGGACTCGATCCGCACACCCGTTACCGGAGTAGGTTGATGAAGAGATGATGAAGTCCCCGGTCCAGCCGAGATGTCGAAGTAGGTCGGCGTGATGGACACTGGCTCGGAGGAGCAATAGTGCGGCCCTGCCGATGCAGGTCATGACGTGGTCAATGTCGGCTTGATGAAGTGACCATGCGGTGATGCCGGTGTGCCCGCTCCGTGTAACCCGTGGGGCGGCGATGTTGGTGATGATTTATTCTTTGTGATGCCGAACTGTTATTCAGCTTGCCGAGGTGATGATCCGAATAAGTTGAGCTCGGCTCAATAAAGTGACGACGTGTCTAGCGCAGGTCGGCAGCCGTGGAGCAATATTGCCGGACTGGTTTGACACCAGCATGATATTGAAGATCATGTTCAAAAGATTTTAGTGGGATGTGTTCGGAAACAAAACACAATACCCCATACAAAACTTCCTTCAAAAAGGATGTCCGAAATCCCGTTCATAAAAAAGATGAACTCGGGTCGGATTCGTTTTCGCGCAGAAAACAGATCCCAAAAGTGATGCACTAATCGGAAGGTTCCCGGAGTTTGGACGGTCGGATCAAGCTGAAATTTGGAGGGCTAGTAGATATAGGAACTCCGCAGCCAATCAACGGTTGGATCTTCCAAAGGACGTCCGAGATAGAAACTGGACACCATGCCCTAAACTCGTCCAGATTCCCATCCAGATTTGACAGGGCTCCGGTATATTGCGGATTGCCAGAGATTCCTCCATCGGAACTCGATGAAATTTTCCAGGGTTGTTGTAGACCCAACTCCGCAGAATCCCACCAAATCAATCATTAAAACGACACTTGAGGAGGTGGTGGCGGCGGATACAAGTTCGCTGTCCAAAAAAACAGCACGGTCGCCCGAGGGCAATGTTGACGTTGAGCCCCCGGTATCCCTGGATGATTCCTCCATGATCTTGATAGAGATTGGAGTTGACGTTGATGAAGGCCCTCATCCGAAGATGACGATCGGAGATAGGGCGCAGTCCTTGGTCGAACCAAGGTGACCAGTCGAGCTAGTGATGAAGATACCGAAGTCGCAGTTGATCTGCAGGCGAGCCATCGACCTTTTGCCGAACACATAGCGGAACTCTCAATGAAAGCACCAGTGTTGGTGTCAAAACCGGCGGATCTCGGGTAGGGGGTCCCGAACTGTGCGTCAAGGCCGTATGGTAACAGGAGACGAGGGACATGATGTTTTTACCCAGGTTCGGGCCCTCTCGATGGAGGTAATACCCTACTCCTGCTTGATTAATATTGATGATATGGGTAGTACAAGAGTAGATCTACCACGAGATCAAGGAGGCTAAACCCTAGAAGCTAGCCTATGGTATGATTGTTGTGTATGGAGTTGATGATCGTCTATCGACTAGCCTGGCCTCGGTTTATATAATGCACCAGAGGCCTAGGATTACAAGAGTCCTAGCCGAATACGCCGGTGGGGGAGGAGTCCTTGTCTTGATCACCAAGTCTTGTGGAATCTTCCTTGTATGCGGCAGCCGTCCGGACTGGCCCATGAGTATACGGCCACGGGGGTCCTCGGCCCAATCCAACAGATCGGGAGATGACGTGTTGAGTACCCCCTAGTCCAGGACACCGTCACCTCCTGCTCCATAGCTTCAAGCCTGGCCTCCACGGTTCCTGTCCCCTTAGGACCTGGCACATCGCGGAGTTGAAGCACCCCCTCATGCATCTGGATTACCTGACGGTGCTGCACCACCTCCCACAAATATGGGTTGATGACATTCTTGAAGAACTTGTCCTTGGAGGAGCTTCAAGCGTCCATGGTAGATGGGATCTGACAGGAAACAGCAAGGAAAAGGAAACATAAGATTTCTCCGTGATACAATGGTCAATAGGTTCAGGGGGGTATATAAAGATTTTTTATCTTGGGAAACAAGCAAGTTGTAGAAAAATGGAGTCCGGAAGGTACCCGAGGTGGGCACAACCCATTTGGGTGCGCCTGGCGTCTTGTGCCCATCAGGGTACACTTCCTGGTTGTTTCTTATTTTCCTAATTTTTGTTATATTCCAAAACTGACGAAAAATATTTTTGCGGATTTTTCGGAGTCCGTTTACTTACCGTATCACGTACCTCCTTATTTTCATGATTCTAGAGTGTTCCGGAAGGACTCTTTTATGTGTTCTTCCGGTTTCAAAGTTTGGATAATATTACTTTCAACATTGATAGGCGTACCTGAGATATAATGTTTTATTCATTGCCCATTAACAACCTTCAGGTTAGTACCTTCGGCATTATTTATTTTGATAGCTCCAGACCGATAAACCTCCTCGATAACATAGGGTCCTTCCCATTTGGGGAGGAGTTTTCCTGCAAAGAATCTGAAATGAGAGTTGTACAAAATAACATATTCTCCAACTTTAAACCCATGCTTTTGGATTATTTTATCATGCCATCTTTTAACTTTTTCTTTAAATAACTTGGCATTTTCATAAGCTTGGGTTCTCCATTCATCTAATGAGGTAATATCAAATAAACTCTTTTCACCGGCAAGTTTGAAATCATAGTTGAGTTCTTTGATATCCCAATATGCTTTATGTTCTAACTCAAGAGGCAAATGACATTCTTTTCCATAAACCATTTTATAAGGAGACATACCCATAGGATTTTTATATGTTGTTCTATAAGCCCAAAGTGCGTCATCTAATTTCTTAGAACAATTCTTCCGGGACCTATTGACAGTCTTTTGTGATATTAATTTTATTTCTCTATTGCTAAGTTCAACTTGACCACTAGACTAAGGATGATAAGGTGATGCAATTCTATTGTTGACATCATACTTGGCAAGCATTTTACGGAAAGCACCATGAATAAAGTGTGAACCACCATCAGTCATTAATTATCTAGGGACTCCAAACCTTGGGAAAATAACTTCCTCAAGCATTTTAATAGAGGTGTCGTGATCAGCACTACTAGTTGGAATAGCTTCTACCCACTTAGTAACATAATCAACAGCAACCAAAATATGTGTATACCCATTAGAGGAAGGAAAAGGTCCCATGTAATCAAATGCCCAAACATCAAATGGTTCAACAACAAGTGAATAATTCATAGGCATTTCTTGACGCTTACCAATATTACCTATTCTTTGGCATTCATCACAAGATAAGCCAGACTTATGGGCATCCTTGAAGAGAGTAGGCCAATAAAATCCAGATTGCAATACCTTCTGAGCAATTCGATCGCCAGCATGATGTCCTCCATAGGCTTCAGAGTGACATTCCGTAGGATTTGTCCCTGTTCATGCTCAGGTACACAACATCTAATAATACCATCCACTCCTTCTTTATAAAGATGTGGGTCATCCCAAAAGTAATGTCTTAAATCATAGAAGAATTTTTTCTTTTGTTGGTATGTAAAGCTAGGTGGTAAATATTTAGCAACAATGTAATTAGCATAGTCAGCATACCAAGGAGTGTCATAAGAAACATTTATTGCAGCTAACTTCTCATCAGGAAAACTATCATCAATAGGTAGGGGGTCATCAAGCACATTTTCAAGCCTAGACAAGTTATCAGCTACGGGGTTCTCAGCTCCTTTTCTATCAGTGATATGTAAACCAAATTCTTGTAGCAAGAGAACCCATTGAATAAGTCTAGGTTTAGCATCTTTCTTTTCCATAAGATATTTAATAGCAGCATGATCGGTGTGAACAATTACTTTTGAATCAACAATGTAAGATCTAAATTTATCACAAGCAAACACCACTACTAGAAATTCTTTTTCAGTAGTAGCATAATTTTGTTGAGCACTGTCTAGAGTTTTACTAGCATAATGGATGACATTCACTTTCTCATCAACTCTTTGTCCTAGAACGGCACCAACAGCATAATCACTAGCATCAAACATAATTTCAAAAGTCAAGTTCCAATCAGGTGATTGAACAATAGGTGCAGAAATTAAGGCTTTCTTAAGTGTTTAGAAGGCTTATAAACAATCATCATCAAAAACAAAAGGAACATCCTTTTGCAAAAGGTATGTGAGAGGCCTAGAAATTTTAGAAAAGTCTTTGATAAATCTCCTATAGAAACCAGCATGACCTAAGAAACTCCAAATACCTTTGATATCTTTCGGACATGGAATTTTCTCAATTGCATCAACCTTAGATTTGTCCACTTCAATGCCTCTTTCAGAAATTTTATGACCCAAGACAATACCTTCATTAACCATAAAGTGGCACTTCTCCCAATTCAAGACAAGATTTGTTTGTTCACATCTCTGCAAAACTCGATCAAGATTGCTTAAACAATCATCAAAAGACTTCCCATAAACAGAGAAGTCATCCATGAAAACCTCAACAATCTTTTCACAAAAGTCAAAGAATATAGCAGTCATGCATCTTTGAAAGGTAGCAGGTGCACTGCATAAACCAAAAGGCATACGTCTATAAGCATAAGTTCCAAAGGGACAAGTGAAAGTGGTCTTTTCTTGATCAGGTTGAGAAACAGGTATTTGTGAAAAACTAGAGTATCCATCTAGGAAGCAAAAATGTGTGTGCTTAGATAATCTTTCTAGCATTTAATCAATAAAAGGCAGATGGTAATGATCTTTTCTAGTTGCTTTATTTAATTTTCTAAAATCAATTACCATTCTATAACCTGTAACAATTCTTTGTGGAATAAGTTCATTTTTATCATTAGGAACAACAGTAATACCTCCTTTCTTAGGGACGCAATGAACATGACTTACCCATCTACTATCAGCTATAGGATAAATTATATCTGCTTCAAGAAGTTTTAATATTTCCATTCTTACCACTTCTTTCAACTTCGGATTTAACCGACGTTGGTAATCAACAACGGGTTTAGCATCAGGTTCCATGTTAATCTTGTGCTGACATAGGGTGGGACTAATGCCCTTTAAATCATCAGGAGTATATCCAATAGTATCTCGGTGCTTCCTCAAAACTTTCAATAATCTTTCTTCTTCATGATCTGAAAGGTTAGCACTAATAATAACAGGATATATCTTCTTTTCATCAAGATAAGCATATTTCAAAGTGTCTGGCCATTGTTTTAATTCAAACACAGGATCACCTTCAGGTGGAGGAGGACCTACTAGAGTTTCAATAGGCAATTTGTGTTTAAGCAGAGGACATTGTTCAAAGAAAATCGTATCTATTTCATTTCTTTCATGCATATGTAAATCATTTTCATGGTCTAGCGGATAATGTTCTAGAGGATCAGTAGGAGGCACAACAATAGAAGAAATACTAATTATATCATCCTTACTAGGCAATTCTTTTTCATGAAGCTTTCTACTAAACTTGGAAAAATTAAACGCATGAGATTCATCACCAAAGCTAACACCGACAGTTTGCTTCTCACAATCTATTTTAGCATTAACGGTGTTCAAGAAAGGTCTACCAAAGATAATGGAAAAAACTCATCTTGTGGGGAACCAAGAACAAGAAATCAGTAGGGTATTTTATTTTCCCACACAAGACTTCAACATCTCTAACAATCCCAATTGGTGATATAGTATCTTTATTAGCAAGTTTAATAGTAACATCTATGTCTTCTATCTCTGCGGGTGCTATGTCATTCATAATTTCTTGATATAAGGAATAAGGAATAGCACTCATGCTAGCACCTATGTCACATAAACCATGATAACAGTGATCTCCTATTTTAACTGAGACAACAGCCATGCCAACAACAGGTCTATGTTTATCCGTTTTATCAGGTTTGGCAATTCTAGCAGCTTCTTCATAGAAGTAAATAACATGCACATCTATATTTTCTTCCAAGAGATCCTTAACCATAGCAACACTAGGTTCCACTTTAATTTGTTCATCAGGTTTAGGTGTTCTAATATAACTTTTGTTGACCACAGTTGAAACTTTAGCATGTTCCTTTATCCTAACAGGGAGAGGTGGTTTCTCAATATAAGCAGTAGGAACAACTAGATCAACATTATAAAGTATAGTTTCTTCCTTAGCTAGTTCCGGTTATTTAATTTCTCCTTTAATAGGTGGGTGATATTTAAACCACTTCTCTTTAGGGAGATCAACATGAGTAGCAAATGATTCACAAAAGGAGGCTACTATCTCAGATTCAAGTCCATATTTAGTGCTAAACTTTTGAAAAGCATCGGTATTCATAAAAGATTTAACACAATCATACTTAAGATTAATACCTGACTCTTTACCTTCATCAAGTTCCCAATGTTCAGAGTTGTGTTTAAATCTTTCCAAAAGATCCCACCGGAATTCAATAGTCTTCTTCATAAAAGAACCAGTACAAGAAGTATCTAGCATGGATTGATCATCACGAGAAAGCCGAGCATAAAAATTCTGAATAATAATTTCTCTTGAGAGCTCATGATTGGGGCATGAATATAACATTGACTTAAGCCTCCCCCAAGCTAGAGCGATACTTTCTCCTTCATGAGGCCAAAAATTGTATATGTAATTCCGATCACGATGAACTAGATGCATGGGATAATTTTTTTGGTGGAACTCCAATTTCAATCGATTCAAATTCCAAGATCCAATATCATCGCATAGCCTATACCATGCCAATGCTTTTCCCTTAAAAGATAAAGGGAAAACCTTCTTGTTAACTTCATCTCTGGGTAAACCTGCAAACTTAAACAATCCACAAATTTGTTCCACATATATCAAGTGCATATCAGGATGTTCGGTTCCATCTCCTGCATAAGGATTAGCTAGCAGTTGTTCTATCATACCCAAAGGAGTTTCATATTCAATATTTTGAGTAGGTGCAGTAGGTTGAGGGGTAGCTAGTTGTGTTTCTGGTCGAGGTGAAGATACCCCGAACAACCCCCTCAAAGGATTGTTTTCCATAGTAACAAGTGACAGTAAATTTCAACACACTATATAAATGTTTCCTTACCAAATTCCACTTACCAAAGGCGCTTCACTCCCCGGCAACAGTGCTAGAAAATAGCCTTGATGACCCAAAAGTATAGGGGGTCAATTTAGCTCTTTTTGATAAGTAAGAGTGTCGAACCCAATGAGGAGTAGAAGGTAATGTCTGCAAGTGCTGAAGTTGTAAGTAACAGAGTAGTTTGATAACAAGATAATTTGTAACGAGCAAGTAACGATAATAGTAGCAAAAGTGCAGCAAGGTAGCCCAATCCTTTTGAGGCAAAGGACAGGCCAAAATGGTGTCTTATAGTAAGCAAAGCATTCTTGAGGGTACACGGGAATTTCATCTAGTCACTTTCATCATGTTGATTCGATTCGTGTTCGCTACTTTGATAATTTGATATGTGTGTGGACCGGTGCTTAGGTGTTATTCTTACTTGAACAAACCTCCTACTTATGACTAACTCTCTCGCAAGCATCCGCAACTATCAGAAAAGTATTAAGAATAAATTCTAACCATAGCATTAAACTTTTGGATCCAATCGGTCCCTTACGAAATAGCGCATAAACTAGGGTTCAAGCTTCTGTCACTCTCGCAACCCATCATCTAATAACTACTCCACAATGAATTCCCTTAGGCCCAAGTATGGTGAAGTTTCATGTAGTCGATGTTCAAATGACACCACTCAGGGAATCACAACATACATACTATCAAAATATCGAACACATATCAAGTTCACATGATTACTTGCAACATGATTTCTCCCGTGACCTCAAGAACAAAAGTAACTACTCACAAGTGATAAACATGCTCAAGATCAGAGGGGTATTAAATAGCATAATGGATCTGAACATATAATCTTCCACCAAATAAACCATATAGTAATCAACTACAAGATGTAATCAACACTACTAGTCACCCACAAGCACCAATCTATGTAACAAGATTGAACACAAGAGATGAACTAGGGTTTGAGATGAGATGCTGTTGCTGAAGATGTTGATGGAGATTTCCCTCCCCGAGATGGGAGAGTTGTTGGTGATGATGATGACGATGATTTCCCCCTCCGGGAGGGAAGTTCCCCTGGCGGAATCGCTTCGCCGGAGGGCAAAAGTACTCCTGCCCAAGTTCCGCCTCGAGACGGTGGCGCTCCATCCTGAAAGTCCTCTCCTTATTTTTCTAGGTCAAAATGACTTATATACCAAAAGATGGGCACTTGAGGTGGGCCTGGGTGAGCACAACCCACCAGGGTGATGATGATGACGATGATTTCCCCCTCCGGTACTTATTTGCTCCAATATTCTTCATATATTCCATAAAAATTCTCCGTGAAGTTTCAGCTTGTTTGGAGTTGTGCGGAATAGGTGGCCTGACGTAGCTTTTCCAGGTCCAGATTTCTAGCTGCCGGAATTCTCCCTCTTTGTGTGTACCTTGAAAATTATGAGAGAAAAGGCATTAGAATTACTCCAAAAGCATTATTATGCATAAAAACATCATAAATAATAGTAGGAAAATAAGATGCAAAATGGGCGTATCAAACATCTCTATGTTGATCATATCTACTATATGATTCATGTTCGACCTTTCAGTCTCCAATGTTCCGTGGCCATGTCTGTACATGCTAGGCTCGTCAAGTTTAACCCGAGTATTACGCATGTGCAAAACTGTCTTGCACCCATTGTATGTGAACGTAGAGCTTATCACACCCGATCATCACGTGGTGTCTCAGCACGACGAACTGCCGCAACGGTGAATACTCAGGGAGAACACTTATACCTTGAAATTTTAGTTAATGGATCATCTTATAATGCTACCATCGTACTAAGCAAAATAAGATGCATAAAATATAAACATCACATGCAATCAAAATATGTGACATGATATGGCCATCATCATCTTGTGCCTTTGATCTCCATCTCCAAAGCACCGTCATGATCTCCATCGTCACCGGCTTGACACCTTGATCTCCATCGTAGCATCGTGGTCATCTCGCCAACTATTGCTTCTACAACTATCGCTAACTCATAGTGATAAACTAAAGCAATTACATGGCGTTTGCATTTCATACAATAAAGTGACAACCATAAGGCTCCTGCCAGTTGCCGATAACTTTTACAAAAAATGATCATCTCATACAATAACGTATATCACATCATTTCTTGACCATATCACATCACAACATGCCCTACAAAAACAAGTTAGACGTCCTCTACTTTGTTGTTGCAAGTTTTACGTGGCTGCTACGGGCTTCTAGCAAGAACCGTTCTTACCTACGCATCAAAACCACAATGGTGATTTATCAAGTTTGATGTTTTAACCTTCAACAAGGACCGGTCGCAGTCAAATTCGATTCAACTAAAGTTGGAGAAACAGACACCCGCCAGCCACCTTTATGCAAAACTAGTTGCATGTCTGTCGGTGGAACCAAGTCTCATGAACGTGGTCATGTAAGGTTGGTCCGGGCCGCTTCATCCAACAATACCGCCAAATCAAAATAAGACATTGGTGGTAAGCAGTACGACGATCACCGCCCACAACTCTTTGTGTTCTACTCGTGCATATCATCTACGCATAAACCTGGATCTGAGACCACTATTGGGAACGTAGCATGCAATTTCAAAAAAATTCCTACACTCATGCAAGATCTATCTAGGAGATGCATAGCCATGAGAGGGGGAGAGTGTGTCCATGTACCCTCGTAGACCGAAAGCGGAAGCGTTTGACAACATCGTTGTTGTAGTCGAACTTCTTCTCATTTTGACTGATCAAGCACCGAACGTACGGCACCTCTGAGTTCTGCACACGTTCAGCTCGATGACGTCCCTCGAACTCTTGATCTAGCAAAGTGTCGAGGGAGAGTTCCATCAGCACTACGGCATGGTAGCGGTGATGGTGAAGTGATCCGCGCAGGGCTTCGCCTAAGCACTACGTGAATATGACCGGAGGCATAAACTATGGAGGGGGGTGCCGCACACGGCTAACAATTGTTGGTGTGTGTTCTAGCGGTGGCCCCCTTCATATATATAGGTTGGAGGGGAGGAGAGGTTGTACATGCTAGGCTCGTCAAGTTTAACCTGAGTATTCCGCATGTGCAAAACTGTCTTGCACCCGTTATATGTGAACGCAGAGCTTATCACACCCGATCATCACATGGTGTCTCAGCACGACGAACTATCACAATGGTGCATACTCACGTAGAACACTTATACCTTGAAATTTTAGTTAAGGGATCATCTTATAATGCTACCATCATACTAAGCAAAATAAGATGCATAAAATATAAACATCACATGCAATCAAAATATGTGACATGATATGGCCATCATCATCTTGTGCCTTTGACCTCCATCTCCAAACCACCGTCATGATCTCCATCGTCACCGACTTGACACCTTGATCTCCATCGTAGCGTCGTGGTCGTCTCGCCAACTATTGCATCTACAACTATCGCTAACGCATAGTGATAAAGTAAAGCAATTACATTGCGTTTGCATTTCATACAATAAAGTGACTGAAGGAAATATGCCCTAGAGGCAATAAATAAAGTTATTATTTATTTCCTTATATCATGATAAATGTTTATTATTCATGCTAGAATTGTATTAACCGAAAATATAATACATGTGTGAATACATAGACAAACAGAGTGTCACTAGTATGCCTCTACTTGACTAGCTCGTTGATCAAAGATGGTTATGTTTCCTAACCATAGACATGAGTTGTCATTTGATTAACGGGATCACATCATTAGGAGAATGATGTGATTGACTTGACCCATTCCATTAGCATAGCACTTGATCGTTTAGTTTGTTGCTATTGCTTTCTTCATGACTTATACATGTTCCTATGACTATGAGATTATGCAACTCCCGTTTACCGGAGGAACACTTTGTGTGCTACCAAACGTCACAACGTAACTGGGTGATTATAAAGGTGCTCTACAGGTGTCTCCGAAGGTACTTGTTGGGTTGGCGTATTTCGAGATTAGGATTTGTCACTCCGATTGTCGGAGAGGTATCTCTGGGCCCTCTCGGTAATGCACATCACTTAAGCCTTGCAAGCATTGCAACTAATGAGTTAGTTGCAGCATGATGTATTATGGAACGAGTAAAGAAACTTGCCGGTAACGAGATTGAACTAGGTATTGAGATACCGATGGTCGAATCTCGGGCAAATAACATACCGATGACAAAGGGAACAACGTATGTTGTTATGCGGTCTGACCGATAAAGATCTTCGTAGAATATGTGGGAGCCAATATGAGCATCCAGGTTCCGCTATTGGTTATTGACCGGAGATGTGTCTCGGTCATGTCTACATTGTTCTCGAACCCGTAGGGTCCGCACGCTTAAGGTTTCGATGACAGTTATATTATGATTTTTGATGTACCAAAGGAGTTCAGAGTCCCGGATGAGATCGGAGACATGACGAGGAGTCTCGAAATGGTCGATACATAAAGATCGATATATTGGATGACTATATTCAGACATCGGAAAGGTTCCGAGTGATTCGGGTATTTTTCGGAGTACCGGAGAGTTACGGGAATTCGCCAGGGAGTATATGGGCCTTATTGGGCCATACGGGAATAGAGGAGAGTGGCCAAAAGGAAGGAGGCGCGCGCCCCCCTCTGGTCCGAATTGGACAAGGGGTGCAGCCCACTTTTCCTTGTTCCTCTCCCCCTCTTTCCTTCTCTCCTACTCCAACAAGGGAAGGATGAGTCCTACTCCCGGTGGGAGTAGGACTCCCCCCTTGGCGCGCCCTCCTCCTAGGCCGGCCGCCTCCCTCCCTTGCTCCTTTATATACGGGGGCAGGGGCACCCCATAGACACAACAGTTGATCATTGATCTCTTAGCCGTGTGCGGTGCCCCCCTCGACCATAGTCCTCGATAATATTGTAGTGGTGCTTAGGCGAAGCCCTGCGACAGTAGAACATCAAGATCGTCACCACGCCGTCATGCTGACGGAACTCTTCCCCGACATTCTGCTAGATCGGAGTCCGGGGATCGTCATCGAGCTGAACTTGTGCTAGAACTCGGAGGTGCCGTAGTTTCGGTGCTTGATCGGTCAGGCCGTGAAGACGTACGACTACATCAACTGCATTGTGCTAATGCTTCCGCTTTCGGTCTACGAGGGTACATGGACAACACTCTCCCCTCTCGTTGCTATGCATCACCATGATCTTGCGTGTGCGTAGGAAATTTTTTGAAATTACTACGTTCCCCAACAGTGCCATCCGAGCCAGATTTTATGCGTTGGTGTTATGCACGAGTAGAACACAAGTGAGTTGTGGGCGATATAAGTCATACTGCTTACCAGCATGTCATACTTTGGTTCGGCGGTATTGTTGGATGAAGCGGCCCGGACCGACATTACGCGTACGCTTACGCGAGACTGGTTTCACCGCCGTGCTTTGCACACAGGTGGCTGGCGGGTGTCAGTTTCTCCAACTTTAGTTGAACCAAGTGTGGCTACGCCCGGTCCTTGAGAAGGTTAAAACAGCACTAACTTGACAAACTATCGTTGTGGTTTTGATGCGTAGGTAAGAACGGTTCTTGCTCAGCCCGTAGCAGCCACGTAAAACTTGCAACCACAAAGTAGAGGACGTCTAACTTGTTTTTGCAGGGCATGTTGTGATGTGATATGGTCAAGACGTGATGAGATATAAGTTGTTGTATAAGATGATCATGTTTTGTTGAAGTTATCGGCAACTGGCAGAAGCCTTATGGTTGTCTCTTTATTGCATAAGATGCAAGCGCCAAATAATTGCTTTACAATTATCGCTATGCGATAGCAATAGTTGCAAGAGCAATAGTTGGTGAGACGACCATGTGACGACACATTGATATAGATCAAGATGATGGAGATCATGGTGTCATGCTGGTGACGATGGAAATCATGACGATGTTTTGGAGATGGAGATCAAAGGCACAAGACGATGATGGCCATATCATGTCACATATTTTGATTGCATGTGATGTTTATCTTATATGCATCTTATCTTGCTTTAATTGACGGTAGCATTATAAGATGATCTCTCACTAAATTTCAAGATAAAAGTGTTCTCCCTGAGTATGCACCGTTGCCAAAGTTTGTCGTGCCCAGACACCACGTGATGATCGGGTGTGATAAGCTCTACGTCCATCTACAACAGGTGCAAGCCAGTTTTGCACACGCAGAATACTCAGGTTAAACTTGACGAGCCTAGCATATGCAGATATGGCCTCGGAACACTGAGACCGAAAGGTCGAGTGTGAATCATATAGTAGATATGATCAACATAGTGATGTTCACCATTGAAAATTACTCCATTTCACGTGATGATCGGTTATGGTTTAGTTGATTTGGATCATGTGATCACTTAGAAGATTAGAGGGATGTCTTTCTAAGTGGGAGTTCTTAAGTAATATGATTAATTGAACTTTAATTTATCATGAACTTAGTCCTGAAAGTATTTGCATATCTATGTTGTAGATCAATAGCTCGCGTTATTGCTTCCCTATGTTTTATATGTGTTCCTAGAGAAAACTAAGTTGAAAGATGATAGTAGCAATGATGCGGACTGGGTCTGTGATCTGAGGTTTATCCTCATTGCTGCACAGAAGAATTATGTCCTTGATGCACCGCTAGGTGACTGACCTATTGCAGGAGCAGATGCAAACGTTATGAACGTTTGGCTAGCTCAATATGATGACTACTTGATAGTTTAGTGCACCATGCTTAACAGCTTAGAATCGGGATTTCAAAGACGTTTTGAACGTCATGGACCATATGAGATGTTCCAGGAGTTGAATTTAATATTTCAAGTAAATACCCAAGTTGAGAGATATGAAGTCTCCAACAAGTTCTATAGCTAAAAGATGGAGGAGAATAGCTCAAGCAGTGAGCATGTGCTCAGATTGTCTAGGTAGTACAACTGCTTGAATCAAGTGGGAGTTAATCTTCCAGATAAAATAGTGATTGACAGAATTCTCTAGTCACCATCACCAAGTTAGTAGAACTTCATGATGAACTATAATATGCAAGGGATAACGGAAACGATTCCCAAGCTCTTCGTGATGCTGAAATCGACGAAGGTAGAAATCAAGAAAAGCATCAAGTGTTGATGGTAAAACCACTAGTTTCAAGTAAAGGGACAAAGGGAAGAAAGGGGAACTTCAAGAAGAACGGCAAACAAGTTGCTGCTCAAGTGAAAAACCCAAGTCTGGACCTAAGCCTGAAACTGAGTGCTTCTACTGCAAAGGGACTGGTCATTGGAAGCGGAACTACCCCAAGTAATTGGCGGATAAGAAGGATGGCAAAGTGAACATAGGTATATTTGATATACATGTTATTGATGTGTACTTTACTAGTGTTTATAGCAACCCCTCGGTATTTGATACTGGTTCAGTTGCTAAGAGTAGTAACTCGAAATGGGAGTTGCAAAATAAACAGAGACTAGTTAAGGGTGAAGTGATGATGTGTGTTGGAAGTGGTTCCAAGACTGATATGATCATCATCGCACACTCCCTATACTTTCGGGATTAGTGTTGAACCTAAATAAATGTTATTTGGTGTTTGCATTGAGCATAAATATGATTGGATCATGTTTATTGCAATAAGGTTATTCATGTAAGTTAGAGAATAGTTGTTGTTCTGTTTACATGAATAAAACCTTCTATGGTCATACACCCAATGAAAATGGTTTGTTGGATCTCGATCGTGCTGATACACATTTTCATAATATTGAAGCCAAAAGATGCAAAGTTAATAATGATAGTGCAACTTATTTGTGGCACTGCCATTTAGATCATATTGGTGTAAAGCGCATGAAGAAAATCCATGCTGATGGGCTTTTGGAATCATTTGATTATGAATCAGTTGATTCTTGTGAACCATGCCTCATGGACAAGATGACTAAGACTCCGTTCTCCGGAACAATGGAGCGAGCAACAGATTTGTTGGAAATCATACATATACTGATGTATGTGGTCCGATGAATATTGAGGCTCGCAGCAGGTATCACTATTTTCTGATCTTCACAGATGATTTGAGCAGATATAAGTATATCTACTTGATGAAACACAAGTCTGAAATATTTGAAAAGTTCAAAGAATTTCAGAGTGAAGTGGAGAATCATCGTAACAAAAATATAAGTTTCTACGATATGATCGCAGAAGTAAAATATTTGAGTTACGAGTTTGGCCTTCAGTTAAAACAATGTGAAATAGTTTCACTACTCATGCCACCTGGAACACCACAGTGTAATGGTGTATCCGAACGTCGTAACCGTGCTTTATTAGATATGGTGCAATCTATGATGTCTCTTACCGATTACCACTATCGTTTTGGGGTTATGCATTAGAGATAGCTACATTCACGTTGAATAGGGCACCATCTAAATCCGTTGAGACGACACAGTATGAACTGTGGTTTGGCGAGAAACCTAAGTTGTCGTTTCTTAAAGTTTGGAATTGTGATGCCTATGTGAAAAAGTTTCAACATGATAAGCTCAAACCCAAATCGGAGAAGTAAATCTTCATAGGATACCCAAAAGAAAATGTTGGGTACACCTTCTATCACAGATCTGAAGCCAAGATATTCATTGCTGAGAATGGATCCTTTCTAGAGAAGGAGTTTCTCTCGAAAGAAGTGAGTGGGAGGAAAGTAGAACTTGATGAGGTAACTGTACCTGCTCCCTTATTGGAAAGTAGTTCATCACAGAAATCTGTTCCTGTGACTACTACACCAATTAGTGAGGAAGCTAATGATGATGATCATGTAACTTGAGGTCAAGTTACTACCGAACCTCGTAGGTAAACCAGAGTGAGATCCACTCCAGAGTGGTACGGTAATCCTGTTCTGGAGGTCATGTTATTTGACCATGACGAACCTACGAACTATGAGGAAGCAATGATGAGCCCAGATTCCGCGAAATGGCTTGAGGCCATGAAATCTGAGATGAGATCCATGTATGAGAGCAAAGTATGGACTTTGATTGACTTGCCCAATGATCGGCGAGCCATTAAGATTAAATTGATCTTCAAGAGGAAGACAGACGCTGATAGTAGTGTTACCATCTACAAAGCTAGAATTGTCGCAAAAAGGTTTTCAACAAGTTCAAGGTGTTGACTACGATGAGAGTTTCTCACTCATATCTATGCTTAAGTCTATCCGAATCATGTTAGCAATTGCCGCTTTTTATGATTATGAAATTTGGCAGATGGATGTCAAAACTACATTCCTGAATGGATTTCTGGAAGAAGAGTTGTATATGATGCAACCGGAAGGTTTTGTCGATCCAAAGGGAGCTAACAAAGTGTGCAAGCTCCAGCGATCCATTTATGGACTGGTGCAAGCCTCTCGGAGTTGGAATAAATGCTTTGATAAGTTGATCAAAGCATATAGTTTTATACAGACTTGCGATGAAGCCTGTATTTACAAGAAAGTGAGTGGGAGCACTACAGCATTTCTGATAAGTATATGTGTATGACATATTGTTGATCAGAAATAATGTAGAATTATTCTGCAAAGCATAAAGGAGTGTTTGAAAGGAGTTTTTCAAAGAAAGACCTCGGTGAAGCTGCTTGCATATTGAGCATCAAGATCTATAGAGATAGATCAAGACGCTTGATAAGTTTTCAATGAGTACATACCTTGACAAGTTTTTGAAGTAGTTCAAAATGGAACAGTCAAAGAAAGAGTTCTTGCCTGTGTTACAAGGTGTGAAATTGAGTAAGACTCAAAGCCCGACCACGGCAGAAGATAGAAAGAGAATGAAAGTCATTCCCTATGCCTTGGTCATAGGTTCTATAAAGTATGCCATGCTGTGTACCAAATCTATTGTATACCCTACACTGTTTTGGAGTACAATAGTGATCTAGGAGTAGATCACTAGACAGCGGTCAAAATTATCCTTAGTGGAATAAGGATATGTTTCTCGATTATGGAGGTGACAAAAAGGTTCGTCATAAAGGGTTACGTCAATGCAAATTTTGACACTGATCCAGATGACTAAATCTCAATATGGATACATATTGAAAGTGGGAGCAATTAGCTAGAGTAGCTCCGTGTAGAGCATTGTTGACATAGAAATTTGCAAAATACTTATGGATTTGAATGTGGCGGACCCGTTGACTAAACTTCTCTCACAAGCAAAACATGATCACACCTTAGTACTCTTTGGGTGTTAATCACATAGCAATGTGAACTAAATTATTGACTCTTGTAAACCCTTTGGGTGTTGGTCACATGTCGATGTGAACTATGGGTGTTAATCACATGGTGATGTGAACTATTGGTATTAAATCACATGGCGATGTGAACTAGATTATTGACTCTAGTGCAAGTGGGAGACTGAAGGAAACATGCCCTAGAGGCAATAATAAAGTTATTATTTATTTCCTTATATCATGATAAATGTTTATTATTCATGCTAGAATTGTATTAACCGGAAATATAATACATGTGTGAATACATAGATAAACAGAGTGTCACTAGTATGCCTCTACTTGACTAGCTCGTTGATCAAAGATGGTTATGTTTCCTAACCATAGACATGAGTTGTCATTTGATTAACGGGATCACATCATTAGGAGAATGATGTGATTGACTTGACCCATTCCGTTAGCATAGCACTTGATCGTTTAGTTTGTTGCTATTGCTTTCTTCATGACTTATACATGTTCCTATGACTATGAGATTATGCAACTCTAGTTTACCGGAGGAACACTTTGTGTGCTACCAAACATCACAATGTAACTGGGTGATTATAAAGGTGCTCTACAGGTGTCTCCGAAGGTACTTGTTGGGTTGGCGTATTTCGAGATTAGGATTTGTCACTCCGATTGTCGGAGAGGTATCTCTGGGCCCTCTCGGTAATGCACATCACTTAAGCCTTGCAAGCATTGCAACTAATGAGTTAGTTGTAGCATGATGTATTACGAAATGAGTAAAGAGACTTGCCGGTAATGAGATTGAACTAGGTATTGAGATACCGACGATCGAATCTCAGGCAAGTAACATACCGATGACAAAGGGAACAACGTATGTTGTTATGCGGTCTGACCGATAAAGATCTTCGTAGAATATGTGGGAGCCAATATGAGCATCCAGGTTCCGCTATTGGTTATTGACCGGAGACGTGTCTCGGTCATGTCTACATTGTTCTCGAACCCGTAGGGTCCGCACACTTAAGGTTTCGATGACAATTATATTATGAGTTTATGAGTTTTGATGTACCGAAGGAGTTCAGAGTCCCGGATGAGATCGGGGACATGACGAGGAGTCTCGAAATGGTCGAGATGTAAAGATCGATATATTGGACGACTATATTCATACATCGGAAAGGTTCCAAGTGATTCGGGTATTTTTCGGAGTACCGGAGAGTTACGGGAATTCGCCGGGGAGTATATGGGCCTTATTGGGCCATACGGGAATAGAGGAGAGAGGCCAAAAGGAAGGAGGCGCGCGCCCCCCTCTGGTCCGAATTGGACAAGGGGTGCAGCCCACTTTTCCTTGTTCCTCTCCCCCTCTTTCCTTCTCTCCTACTCCAACAAGGGAAGGAGGAGTCCTACTCCCGGTGGGAGTAGGACTCCCCCCTTGGCGCGCCCTCCTCCTAGGCCGGCCACCTCCCTCCCTTGCTCCTTTATATACGGGGGCAGGGGGCATCCCATAGACACAACAGTTGATCATTGATCTCTTAGCCGTGTGCGGTGCCCCCCTCCACCATAGTCCTCGATAATATTGTAGTGGTGCTTAGGCAAAGCCCTGCGACAGTAGAACATCAAGATCGTCGCCACGCCGTCATGCTGACGGAACTCTTCCCCGACATTCTGCTGGATCGGAGTCCGGGGATCGTCATCGAGCTGAACATGTGCTAGAACTCGGAGGTGCCGTAGTTTCGGTGCTTGATCGGTCGGGCCGTGAAGACATACGACTACATCAACCGCATTGTGCTAACGCTTCCGCTTTTGGTCTACAAGGGTACGTGGATAACACTCTCCCTTCTCGTTGCTATGCATCACCATGATCTTGTGTGTGCGTAGCAAAATTTTTGAAATTACTACGTTCCCCAACAGTGACAACCATAAGGCTCCTGCCAGTTGCCGATAACTTCTACAAAACAAGATCATCTCATACAATAACATATATCACATCATATCTTGACTATATCACATCACAACATGCCCTACAAAAACAAGTTAGACGTCCTCTACTTTGTTGTTGCAAGTTTTACATGGCTGCTACGGGCTTCTAGCAAGAACCGTTCTTACCTACGCATCAAAACCACAACGGTGATTTATCAAGTTTGATGTTTTAACCTTCAACAAGGATAGGCCGCAGTCAAATTCGATTCAACTAAAGTTGGAGAAACAGACACACGCTAGCCACCTTTATGAAAAGCTAGTTGCATGTCTGTCGGTGGAACCGGTCTCATGAACGTGGTCATGTAAGGTTGGTCCGGGCCGCTTCATCCAACAATACTGCCGAATCAAAATAAGACATTGGTGGTAAGCAGTATGACGATCACTGCCCATAACTCTTTGTGTTCTACTCGTGCATATCATCGACGCATAAACCTGGATCTGAGACCATTGTTGGGAACGTAGCATGCAATTTCAAAAAAAATCCTACGCTCACTCAAGATATATCTAGGAGATGCATAGAAATGAGAGGGGGAGAGTGTGTCCATGTACCCTCATAGACCGAAAGCGGAAGCATTTGACAACGCCATTGATGTAGTCGAACTTCTTCTCGTTTTGACTGATCAAGCACCGAATGTACGACACCTCCGAGTTCTGCACACGTTCATCTCGATGACGTCCCTCGAACTCTTGATCCAGCAAAGTGTCGAGGGGGAGTTCCATCAGCACTACAGCGTGGTGGCGGTGATGGTGAAGTGATCTGCGCAGGGCTTCGCCTAAGCACTACGTGAATATGACCGGAGGTGTAAACTATGGAGGGGGGTGCCGCACATGGCTAAGAATTGTTGGTGTGTGTTATAGCGGTGGCCCCCTTCATATATATAGGTTGGAGGGGAGGAGAGGCTGTACATGCTAGGCTCATCAAGTTTAACCTGAGTATTCCGCGTGTGCAAAACTGTCTTGCGCCCGTTGTATGTGAATGTAGAGCTTATCACACCCGATCATCATGTGGTGTCTCAGCACGATGAACTGTCGCAACGGTGCATACTTAGGGAGAACACTTATACCTTGAAATTTTATTTAAGAGATCACCTTATAATGCTACCATCGTACTAAGCAAAATAAGATGCATAAAATATAAACATCACATGCAATCAAAATATGTGACATGATATGGCCATCATCATCTTGTGTATTTGATCTCCATCTCCAAAGCATCGTCATGATCTCCATCGTCACCGGATTGACACCTTGATCTCCATCATAGCGTCGTGGTCGTCTCGCCAACTGTTGCTTCTACAACTGTCGCTAACGCATAGTGATAAAGTAAAGCAATTACATGGTGTTTGCATTTCATACAATAAAGTGACAACCATAAGGCTCCTGCCAGTTGCCGATAACTTTTACAAAACATGATCATCTCATACAATAACGTATATCACATCATGTCTTGACCATATCACATCACAACATGCCCTACAAAAACAAGTTAGACGTCCTCTACTTTGTCATTGCAAGTTTTACGTGGCTGCTACGGGCTTCTAGCAAGAACCGTTCTTACCTACGCATCAAAACCACAACAGTGATTTATCAAGTTTTATGTTTTAACCTTCAACAAGGACCGGCTGCAGTCAGATTCGATTCAACTAAAGATGGAGAAATAAACACCCGCCAGCCACCTTTATGCAAAACTAGTTGCATGTCTGTCGGTGGAACCGGTCTCATGAACGTGGTCATGTAATGTTGGTCCGGGCCACTTCATCCAACAATACCGCCGAATCAAAATATCACCGCCCACAACTCTTTGTGTTCTACTTGTGCATATCATCTACGCATAAACCTGGATCTGAGACCACTGTTGGGAACGTAGCATGCAATTTCAAAAAAATTCTTACGCTCGCGCAAGATCTATATAGGAGATGCATAGCAATGAGAGGGGGAGAGTGTGTCCATGTACCCTCGTAGACCGAAAGCGGAAGCGTTTGACAACGCCGTTGATGTAGTCGAACTTCTTCTCATTTTGACTGATCAAGCACCGAACGTACGACACCTCCGAGTTCTGCACACATTCAGCTTGATGACGTCCCTCGAACTCTTGATCCAGCAAAGTGTCGAGGGAGAGTTCCGTCAGCTCTACGGCGTGGTGGCGGTGATGGTGAAGTGATCCGCGTAGGGCTTTGCCTAAGCACTACGTGAATATGACCAGAGGCGTAAACTATGGAGGGGGGTGCCGCACACGGCTAACAATTGTTGGTGTGTGTTCTAGCGGTGGCCCCCTTCATATATATGCGTTCCTCAACAGTCACATGATATGAGTTTTACTTGGAGCACCATTTTATTTTGTTAGGTTTTGCTTTCTGTTATTTAGAATAATGTTTTGCATCTTTCTTTTCAATAAAAATGTCAAGGATAACCTTCACCATGCTTATTTTGCAAGTATACATGTTGCTGTTTCAAAACAGAAAGTTTATCGCTGTTGCAAAAATTCCCTAGAAAAGTCAGAATGTGATAAAATGCTGAAACATTTTGCACAATAAGCTCTAATAAATTTTCTATAGTATGGTAAATTTTATAATTTTTGGAGTTACAAAAGTATGATTGTTCTTACATTCTTTTCAGATTGTACTATTTTGGCAGATTGCTGTTATGTTTGCATATTTGCTTGTTTAATGATTCTATTTGAGGATAGGAGTATTAAATATGCAGAGGCATTTAGTATGCAATGTTGAAAAATAATTTTAGTGATTTGCTACCGTAGAGAATGATAAGGTTTTTGCATTGGTTTATACTAACTTATCTCACGAGTTCTTGTTGAGTTTTGTGTGGATGAAGTTTTTAAGATTTAGGGAAACTGTGATATAAAAGGAATTAAGGAGACACAAAAGCTCAAGATTGGGGATGCCCAAGGCACCCCAAGATAATATTTCAAGAAGTCTCAAGCATCTAAGCCTAGGGATGCCCCAGTAGGCATCCCACCTTTCTTCCTCAACAATTATCAGTTAGTATCGGTTGAGCCTAAGTTTTCGCTTCTTCATATTATGTGTGCCATTCTTAGAATTTCATTGTATTTTGTTTTGATTGCTGTTTTAATAAAATACTTAGATCTGAAGCTTTTAAATAAGAGAGAGTCCTCAATTAGCTACCCATTCACTTAACTACTCGCATGATCTTCACTTATAATCTATGAGTAAATTGTTGAATAAATTGAATGTAATGAACTTGAAAATATATGTTCATATCATGCCTAGTGGTAGCTTCACATTGGGTTTAGAAAGTGAAATCTTTTGAATCCTGACAATCACAATATTAGTCATACAAGCAATTCATGAATGATTACTATAAGGAAGAGAACTTTCACATGCAAATATATTATCTTGGACATCTTCTATGATTGTGAATACACATTAATTATTTTCAAACTTGAGAAAATTAGTTGTAGTTGGACAAGGAAGACAACATAATGAGTTATGGTTGGGTATATTTGCATAGAAATTATATTTTATAGATCCTCCAATATGTGGTGTTTTCCTAGGATCTTTTGCTAGCCAAAAATTTGTACTAAGTAGAGATACTACTTGTGCATCCAAAAACCCCTTAAACCTAGTTTCTTGCCATTAGTGTCCACCATACCCATCTATAGATTGAATAAGATCCCTCAAGTAAGTTGTCATCGGTGCATAAAGCAATATAAATTGCTCCCAAATATGTTTGATATTTTATTGTAAGGGAAAACTGGGCGTTGTATGAACTTGTGATGGCAAAGTAATAAAAGTGATGGATTGCATAATAATGGTTGCTATCATAAGGGGCAATATAATGTGACGTTCCTTTGCATTAAGATCTTGGGCTTCCAAATGAAAAGCGCATGACAACCTTTGCTTCCCTCTGCGAAGGGCCTATCTTTTACTTTTCAGTATTTACTTTTATGCAAAGAGTCAATAGTATACATCCTCATTCAACCTCAATTATTCTCTAGTTGGCAAGCATCATGCGGTGGGGAAAGATCTAGGCACATATGACCAGTCAAATATATTTGATCATGATTTATTATTGTTGACAATATTCTCTATGATAAATGAGTTGGGAGGCGAAATATTAAGCCCCTATCTTTCTTTGTGTTTGATGGATGGCATTTGTTCTAAGAATATGCTTTGAGTAGTAGCAATCATGGAAGACTATATGATGATTGAGTATGTGGAGCTCTTACTTAGACTCTGTTGAATAAGTTGAATTGCAATTGTTTGGTAACTAACAATATAGGTTGTTGAGTTTAAAGAGAATTCATTGTTTGAACCTTAACGTGTGCATTGGTTGCTACTTTAACATTAAAAGTTTGAGAAAGAATTGTTGTTATGATGATAGGAAAAGTGATTGAAATTATCATTGATAAAACTTGTGCACTCTGCTAGCATTCAAAGTTCATAAATTATTTCTTTTATCATTTACCTACTCGAGGATGAGTAGGAATTAAGCTTGGGGATGCTGATACGTCTCCAACGTATCTATAATTTATGAAGTATTCATGCTGTTATATTATCATTATTCAATGTTTTACAATCATTTTATAGCAACTTTATATCATTTTTGGGACTAACCTATTGACCCAACGCCTAGTGCCAGTTGTTGTTTTTTGCTTGTTTTTTACATCGCGGGAAATCAATATCAAACGGAGTCCAAACACCGCGAAGCTTTTTTGGATTTTATGGACCAGAAGACATCCATTGGGCCAGTGCAGCACCTGGGGGGGTGCCCCGAGGGGGGCACCACCCACCAGGGCGCGCCTGGGGGCCCAGGCACGCCCAGGTGGGTTGTGCCCACCACGATGGCCTCCCATACCCCCTCTTCGCCCTATAAATTCCCAAATATTCCAAAAACCCTCGGGGTAACCCTAGATCAGAAGTTCCGCCACTGCAAGGCTCTGTAGCCACCGAAAACCAATCTAGACCCCATTCCGGCACTCTGTAGGAGGGGGAAATCATCACCAGTGGCCATCTTCATCATCCCGGCGTCCACCACGATGAGGAGTGAGCAGTCCACCCTCTGGGCTGAGGGTTTGTACAAGTAGCTATGTGTAATCTCTCTCTCTCTCTCTCGTGTTCATGAGATGTCACGATCTTGATGTATAACGGGCTTTGTTTATATAATCAGATCATATGGTGTTTTCCCCTCTCTATCTTGTTGTGATGAATTGAGTTTTTCCCTTTGAGATTTCATTATTATCAGATTGAATACTTCTATGGATTTGAGAGCACTTGATATATATCTTGCAAATGAATACTCGTGGTGAAAATGGGGTATCATATTGATTCACTTGATATGTGTTTTGACACTCAACTCGCGGATTCCCGTGGTGACATTGGGGTAATCTATGTATTGGGGTTGATGCACGTTCTCGTCTTTTGTTTCTCCGGTAGAAATCTCGGGGCACTCTTTGAGGTTCTTTGTGTTGGATTGAGCATTATGAATCTGAAATTATTTGGTGTTATTTTATTATGAACTCTTGGATAGATCGATCGGAAAGAATTGCTTCGAGGTGGTTTCGTACCCTACCAACGATTTCTTCTTATGTTCTTCACTAGATAGGAACTTCAGAGTGATTCTTCGTTGCACTTTGAGGGATGGTTATATGATCCAATTATATTAGCACTGTTGAGAAATTGCACTAGCGAGAGTACGGACCCTAGGCATCATTTTCAAGCATTGCAATACCGTTTTTGTGCCCGTTTACTATTTGCTACGTTGCTATTTTTATTTATTTAGATTATAAAAATATACTTATACCATCCATATTACACTTTTATCGCCATCTCTTCGCCGAACTAGTGCACCTATACAATTTGCCATTGTATTAGGTTTGTTGGGGACACAAGAGATTTCTTGTATTTGGTTGCAGGGTTGTTTGAGAGTGACCACCTTCATCCTATGCCTCCCACAGATTCATAAACCTTAGGTCATTCACTTGAGGGAAAATTGCTACTGTCCTACAAAACTTTGCGCTTGGAGGCCCAACACGAGTCTACAATAATAAAGTTGCTTAGTAGACATCAGTGGGACATCTGTCGCCCCAACAACTGGGGCGGCAGGTGGGTCAGCTGTTGTGGCCTGCTGCAGCAGTGGGCGGGGAGGGGCGAGCAGTTTCACCGATGCAGGAGTTGGCCTTTGGGTGGCAGCCGGGAAGGGAGCAGCATTGGGATGGCGGTGATGACGTGGACTTGGGGTTCTGCTACGCTGACGCTCGGGGCCTGATGACTGGCGCACCATCTTGTCTCTGCCAGGGTGCCCAAACCCCTGCAGGGCGTCCTTCCAGCTATGGATGTCGTGGGAATGATTCTGACAATAAGAGTAGGGGGTACGTAGGAGGAGGCAGTGTCCTAGCTACGTCGAGGTTGTACACACAAGTTTTTGAGTTCAGGCCTCTCTCGGAGGAGGTAATTGCCCTACGTCTTGGTGCCGCAGAGGCTTGTCGACTGGATATGCGTGAAAGTTACAGGGGGTCCGAACCCTTGTGCCAGAGGAGGGGGTGGCTTATATTGAGTGCGCCAGGCCCCTCGCAGCCCTTAGTTACACAGGGTTCAATGTGTGTTAAGACGGGAACTTTACTAGTAACGCCTGCTATTAATGATCTTTATGACGACGAAGTGAATGCCTGACCGTAGCCATCCTGGGGTGACTTTAGGCCTTATGTACTCCGAGTGATTCTTTGTATGGTTGAGTGGAATCTATCGTCGAGTGGATTGCACCTCAAGATGATTTCAGTCAGTATCTTGTGCTGAACCTCGTAAGGCTTGGACTCTAAGGTAGTGTCCTTGGGTAGGCTGTCTAGATCAGGCATAAGACCCTACCCTAGGTACATGTCATCATCATTAGCCCCCGAATGGGTTGAGGACCAAGTGAGGAAGGGTTGAAGTTGGTTCTGACCTGATCCAATGCTCTGGAGACATTTCCTCAGGGGTCTACGAACGCGTTGGTACTTTAAATCTTCATCAGTCGCCTTGATTGATTCTCACCCATGAAATTTCTGAGTGAACTATGATGTACATCTTTGAGTAGATTGGAATGCATGTATCTGATGCGATTGACCGCTCTGCGGTTTTCGGATCTTGTGGGATTCTAAATTTGGAGAAGCGCATAGGACAGAGCGTGGTGCGTTAAGTGGGGCGGTCAGATAGGGACTCCTCGATCCTCGCGCCCCTTTTTCGCCATGTATCGGTCCAGCATTGGTTACGGGATGCGCCAGGATTGCTCGGGTCCACCATTCAGTTTTTTTAACTATACAAAGTAGGGAAAAACCCCACTGCAATTTTTATAATATTAAGAATAGCAAAGAGTATACATATTACAAGGCTTGAGATAAGCCAAAAAACAAAAAAACTACACTATCTAAAAATCTAATAAAGAGGGAGAAAAATTACAAGATAAGAATGTCCAGCCAAGTATTGAAAGCAGTAGCATATTTATCCTTGATTCTGAATTTAATCAGATGGAGCTCTGAATGGAAGAAGAATTTCCATCTGTCAATGCGGGGGGGGGGGATGTTTTTGAATATCTTATCATTCCTTATTAACCAAATAGCCCATGAAGCGATGATAATGATCTCCATGTAGAATGGTTGCTGCAAATTACCCCTTAGGTATGGCAGTGCTTCCATGATGGTTAAATCTCTTTGTCTGTTTGGGCAGATGATGTCCCAACATTCTGAAGCAAAAGGACAAGTCCAGAAAAGGTGTTGGAGTGTTTCTTCCTGCTGGCAGTTAATGGTAGCACAATTGTAGTTATCCTGCCTGCTGAGAGTTAAGAGTAGCACAATTGTAGTTATCCAAATGAAATATTTTCCTCCTGAGCAGATTGCTGGTATTTAGTCTATCATGGAGCAGTCTCCAAAAAAACTTTGTGCTTTGGCTGGCAAGAACTCTTCCAAATCCAATTGAATTGTGCTGGCACAATTTTAACTCCTATCAGAATTTTGTAAGCCTTTGCCACATAGAAGGTATTATTACCCCACATGTAGCTCCATGAATCCAAGTGATCTCTGAATTTAGATCTTCTTAAGCTGTCACAAATCTCTTCCATCAATTCAAATTCCATGAAAGCTTCCTCAGTAAGTGGCAGGTGGAACAAGTCTTCCAAATATTCAAATTGTAGTATCCTCTTCATTGAAAGGTGCTGGTCTTTTGCAAAGGAGTAAAGGTGAGGGAAGGATTGGATCAGACAAGCAGAATGCCAAAGATCAGACCAAAATAGAGCAGTTTTACCATCTCAAATTGAGCATCTCACCATGGATTTATAGTTGTCAATCAGTTTCAGATTGCACTTCCACCAGAAAGATCCTTCCCATTTTGCCCTGGGAGAATGCCACTATCATAGTAAGCTTCCCAAATGAGGTTAACCCATGGGATGTTTTCCCTATTGTAAAATATGTGAAGGTTCTTGAGAAGCAATGCTTGGTTTTGCACAAAAATTTTCATTACTCCAAGGCCAACTTGACTTTTTGGTCTGGAGACAGTGGACCAAGCTACCATAGCAGGTCTGCGATCCTCTAAATCTGGTCCTTTCCAAAGACAATGCTTGAGGTATTTGATAACCTGAGTTTTGATAGTTACAGGCACATCCAGGCAACCCATGAAATAGATAACAAGTGAGTTGAAAACTGATTTGACCAAAAGCACTGCCAGCAAGAGTCATAAATGAAGATAGACCCATCAGTTTTTTAGCAACTCTGCTCACTAAAGGCAAACATTGTTCCACTATTGGTTTGAAAAGTCCTAGTGGCATGCCAAGGTAATTAAAGGGGAATGAGCCCTTCTTGCAGTTCAAAGTGCATGTCAAGACTTCCATCTTATCATCATTCACATTTATTGAAATGAGGTTTGATTTGATGTAATTAACCTTTAAACCAGTGGCATCAGCAAAGGTATTAAGTAAGGCTTTGAGACAGTGGAGCTGTGTGGCATCAGCTTGCATGAGAATCAATGTGTCATCAACATATTGCACTATAGGAAAATCTGGACATGAGTGAACTTGCAAAGGTGGTGTGAGGAGACCCAAGTGCATTGGTCTATTCATGATTGATTGGAGAAGGTCAGCAGCAAGCACAAAGAGAAGGGGGGAGAGGGGGTCCCCTTGTCTTACTCCTCTAAGACAATAAAACTTTTTCCCAGGTATTCCATTGAGAAGTACTTGATATGAGGCAGAGGTGAATAACATTTTAATCTAGCCAATCCATCTATCTCCAAATCCCTTTGCTTTGAGGATGTCAATGATTGATGTGTGCTCAATTAAGTCAAAGGCCTTTTGAAAGCCTAATTTCAACACAACCACTTTTTTTGATTTATGACATTGGTGTAGGTACTCATATGCCCATCCAAGACAATCATGAATAGCTCTTTCCTTTAGGAAACCATATTGGTTAATGTGGACCATTTTGAGAATCACCTTTTGTAATCTGTTAGCTAGAAGTTTAGTGATGAGCTTGAGACAACAGTTTAGCAGGGAAATAGGCCTGAAGTCATCTGAAGTAGTTGGAGTGGCCCCCTTTGGGACTAAAGTGATGAAGGAAGTGTTGACACTCTCCAGAGAAATTTTCCCTGCATAGAACTCATGAATCAATCTAGTAACATCAGGTTTTATAACGTCCCATCAATTCTTGAAGAATTCATTATTAAATCCATCAGGCCTAGGTGACTTGTCTGAAGGTGGGTGCTTGACCACCTCATTGATTTCTTCTTTAATGAAAGGAATTTCCAGTTGTTCAAAGTCTGAAGGATCAGCTTGATGTTGACATAAATAATTCAGATCAAAGTGCATTATGGTTTTCTCAGATTGACCTAATCTTTTCTTGAAAGCATTCCAGAGAAGAGCTGCTTTCCCTGCATGGTCAGTAATTTCCACCTGATTATCATTTTTCAACATTGCAATGTGATTATGACTGAAGTTAATAGAGGCCTTTGTATGGAATTTTTTTGTGTTTTCATCACCAAATTTGACACCTTTGATCTTTCCTCTCTGCTTCCAGTAAATATTTTGATTTTTAAGAAGAATTGGCAAATGTTCTTTGAGAATCTGTCTACAGTTCCATTCAAAATCTCCTAAGTCCCTGAATTCCTCAAACAAATCCAACAGGAAAATCACCTCATTTATTGCAGCAATTTTTGCCTTAAGACGGGAAAGATTTCTAGCCCATAGCGTAAGAGCCCTTCTCAAGTTTTTGAACTTGACATTTAAAATTTTGGCTGCATCAAGATTACCCACAGGTATATTCCAAGCTGCAGTGACCACATCTTTGAAGTTAGAGTGTTTTAACCAGTAGTTTTCAAATCTAAAGACCTTTGCCCTTGGAATAGCAGTACCAATTTTTATGACACTAGGGAGATGGTCTGAGATGGGCCTGGGGAGTGGCATTGCAACTGTATCAGGAAATAAGGTCATCCAAGAAGCAGAGGTAAAGAACCAATCCAATTTTTTCAACAAAGGGCTCTGTTGCATATTACTCCAGCTGAATTTTCTACCATGAAGTGGGAGTTCAATTGATCCAAGATTACTGATGGCTTCATTAAAAAGAAGCATCTCATTAACATATCCTCCAGGTCTGTTCCTGTCAGTGGGAGCTCTAATGAAGTTGAAATCCCCAACTAGAATCCAATTAGTGTCCAGGGGCATATGAATGTTGGAAAACCAGTTAATGAACTCTGTTTTGTCTGCTTGTTCACAAGGACCATAAATGTTAGTGAGGATCCAAGATTGATTTGTCAAAAGACTTGTGAAATTGATTGATAAAGAGAATCTATTTTAAAAAATGACCTCTCCCTCAAAGAGAGACCCATTCCAGGTGATTAATAGCCCTCTAGAGGCCCCAATTGAAGGAAAAGCAAATTTATTTAGTCTGTTAGGGCAAAATTTTCTGATGCAAGAAACATCAAAATTTCCCTCTTGGTCTCTTGTAAACATAAAATGGCGCAGGCACTTTCCTCTATTTTTTGTGCTAGAGCAAGCCATTTGTCAGGTGAGTTGATCCCTTTGATGTTCCAGTTCAAGATATTCCAGCTTCTGTTTTGATTATTATAGAAAGGATTTGAAATGCATATCCAAAGACCAAGCACCATCACCTGGCCAAACCATAGTATGTCAGGACAGACAATATAGCAGAGTATGCACCCTCAGTAAATATAACAACCCCATCCTCCACAAGATTGCATTGAAAACAATCTTCTTAAAAGCAATAAGGTAGCAAGGTGTACATGCATCACATCATGAGTTATCAAAACATGACCACATGGCACATAACTGTCTAGTACATCCAAAAGGAAACAGAGGGCTACATGTCAAATTGTTAACCCCCTCCCTCACTACTAATGGAGCATAGATCATGATCATCTAAACACTTGAGGAGTCCTTCCTGTTCTCATTGGTTGGGGCACCCCACCCAATTCTTCCCCCACCTTCCTCTTGGGCTTCTTAGGAATCTTCTCCTCTAACTCTTGATCAAGCTCACTTTGTCTCATTTAATTCATGATTCTAGTCATGTAAGAAGATTACTTATAACTAACTACAGATTTTCTTGTAGTAGCTAAGATTCTTTTTGCTTGTGGAGGAGCTATATTCATTAAACCATTATAATAGAAAAACACATTCACTAGGTTCAGTGCAGCTGATCCATCGTTCTCTATAACCATTAATTAAAATTAAGTCTTTAATTATATCTGTCCACTTTTGAATTTTTAAAAAAATTTGTGTGAATCACTAGGTTATGAATAACCTTTAACTATAAAAATAGGAATTTTTTCTCTTATATTTATTTTTTTTATTCATCCTACTCGTGGACAGTACTTACACTCCACCCTACTAGCGTCTTTGTTATAGTTGCTACTCTTCATATGAGTGCAGATTAGTTAGTACATAAAATAATCCTCAGTCACAAGTTTGTTCACTGATATGAACGACCCATATGCAGATTTTTTGTATTAGAATTGCCTTTATGCTAGTTCTGGAGATAACTACCCCAATGAGGAGTCCTGTTTAACAAATTATTGAGTGAATCCATGATGTTAATATGACATATATATTTCTCGTAATTAAATACGTAACTATTCGAAACAGTGCCCATTCTCACTTCTTTCAGTAAGGCTATTTATTGTTCCTCACTAAAGGAGTGATATCTTGAGCTCACAATATTGACAAATACAATTACTCTAATCACTTTGCAATTTCTATGTGTCAGGACAAGATCACTCATACTCAATTATTGCTAGTTGATATGAAATCCACTAACTTTCATCTCGTAGATTCTGAACATAAGCCATAAGATGCTGCTATTTCTCTGACAATATGTGCTTTGTTTGCAATTACACATAAGCTTCTTTGCAGTTCATTCTGAATTCATAGCTAGTCATATTCTTATCTGATATCACTTTACGGAGCCTAAATACTCCTGAAATTGGAAAGCATTTCAAAATGAACTCTAGATAAAGGTTGAATTAGTAATTGTGGCATGGTCACATATAATCTTTTAACCCCAGCAATTAAGCAATTTATGTTAAGCCCCAAGCAACGAAAGGAGGAGTAGTAGACAGGGAATTACTCAAAGTGCCAATACTTTTGAAATTTGAGCAACTCCATTCGTAACCGTTACATAGAGTTATGAGGAGACGAAATCACGCTATCGAAGTGAATTTGCACACGATTGTCGGCCGTAGAGGCCGAAAACCACACTGAAAAGATACTGGCAGGTTGATCTATATCATAATGCAACTCATAGATAGAACTCGGAATATGCTTATGGGACTAGGTAAGACCATACATCGGGCTAAGATCATAACACCAGCGATATGCCAGTCTAACATCCCACTTCATTGCGGTGCTGACGACAAAATTATCCACAGATAAAAGGATCTTGCGCACACACCCCTGCGACAAATCCCGATACGACTGCACATATCTCGTTCTCAGGGCACACCGGATAAGCTAAGCGTACGGGAGCCAACGTAACCCAAGTTGCCGAGGGACGGCCCCGCACGGTGCTCTAGGTTGGACCAACACTCAGAGGAGCACTGGCCCGGGGGGGTTAAAATAAGATGACCCTTGAGTCCGCGAAACCCAAGGGAAAGGCTAGGTGGCAAATGGTAAAACCAAGGTTGGGCACTGCTGGAGGAGTTTTATTCAAGGCGGACAGTCAAGGGGTTCCCATTATAACCCAACCGCGTAAGGAACGCAAAATCCGGGAACATAACACCGATATGACGGAAACTAGGGCGGCAAGAGTGGAACAAAACACTAGGCGAGAGGCCGAGCCTTCCACCCTTTACCAAGTATATAGATTAAGATAACAAGCAAATATAATGATATCCCGAAGGCATGTAAACGAGCTCGATGCACTCACTACGGTGCAAGTCATGGCAAGTCAATCATACATCCATTAAGAAGGCACAGAATACAAGCTAGACATGGCAAGAACAATGGCATATCATGCACGGATCAACTACAACAACATCGGCAAAATCGCAAACAAGTTGACGATCTGCCCAGATTCACAACGAAGCAAAAGTAGAGCTCGATTGACTCAAGATAGGGTGCTCCATAATTGCAAACAAAGGCATGGATGGATAGAGCATAACATGATTAACAAAACTCCTTTACTGATCATCCTCAAAAGAGGCACGGATCACTAGGAAATAGCATGAACATATGGCATCATGAACTAAATAATCCCAGACTTAGTGAAAACTACTAAGTCCCTGAAAACAGGTTTACCGGGTGCCTCACTTTGCAAGCTTGCACAAGTCACCACACACATCCTAAAAATGCATGGGTTGCACCTATGGATAGATGACAAAATCCTTAACAAAACATATGAAGGACTCACAGGCATATCATGCACACAACAATCATGGCAAAAATGACAAAAGTCTAAGATGAACTAGCAGATCTGACAATTAACTCACGAAGCCTCCTTCTACCAGAATTTCGGGCATCAATATGAACTCAAATGAAAATGATGGAATGGAACGAAATGATGTACTCTCTGAGGTGAACATTTTGATATGCTACACGCCCAAATCGGAGCTACGGATGCAAAGTTACGGAGCCGCGAACATGAGCATGTGAAGTAAAAATTCTGGGACTTAGTAAAAAAAACTACCCCGGATCGGATCTAGGGTTCCGGGCACGCAACCCGAGGCGCGGCCGGATCTGCACTGTAGCTCGTCGCCGGAAATGGCGCCTTGGCCAGAGGAAGACGGGCGGCTGCCGGAGGGAGGCCGCGGCCGGGGCGGATCCGAGCGACGGAGAGGCCGGCGCGGCCGGTGGCGGCAATGGCGGCGACCGAGGGGCGGGCGGCGGCGGCGGGGCGGCGGCGCGCCGGCGGGGAGGTGGGGAGGCGGCTCGGGCGCCCAGGCGGCGGCGCGGGGGAGCAGGCGCGGGGAGGCGGGAGCCTCGGGCGGCAGCGGCGACCGGGCCCGCGCGGGCCGGATTTGGGCCCCGCGGGCCGCGCGGAGAGAGAGAGAGCTGCCGGGTGAGGTGGCGGGCGCCTATTGGCTTGGAGCGGCGGCAGGGATGACGTGGCGCGACGCCACTGGCCGGAGCGAGGTGGAGGGCGGACGTGTCCGGCGATGGAAGAAACGTCCGGGCGCGAGGTGGAAGAGGACTAGGGTTTGTACCGCGAATGTTTCGGAGGGGATCACATATATATAGGTAGAGGGAGCTAGGAGAGTCCAAATGAGGTGCGGTTTTCGGCCACGCGATCGTGATCGAACACTCTAGGACATGGAGCAGAGTTTGGTGGGTTTTGGGCCAAATTGGAGGGGTGTTGGGCTGCAACACACACGAGGCCTTTTCGGTCCCTCGGTTAACCGTTGGAGTATCAAACGAAGTCCAAATGGTACGAAACTTGATAGGCGGTCTACCGGTAGTAAACCAAGGCCGCTTGGCAAGTCTCGATCCAATCCGGAAATGTTTAATCCCCACACACGAAAGAAAGCTAGAAATGACCACCGGAGGAGAACGAAGCGCCGGAATGCAAAACGGGCAACAGGGAAAATGCTCGAATGCATGAGACGAACATGTATGAAAATGCAATGCACATGATGACGTGATATGAGATGCATGACAACGACAACAAAACACGAAGACAAAGACCCGAACCCGAGAAATAAATATAACTTAACGCCGGAAACGGCAAGAGTTGGAGTACAAATTGGGAAAGTTACATCCGGGGTGTTACAACACTCCACCACTACGAAAAGATCTCGTCCCGAGATCTAGGATTGAAAGAATGCCGGGTACTCAGAACGGAGGTGATCCTCGCGTTCCCAGGTAGCTTCACGGTCGGAATGGTGTGACCACTTGACTTTGAGAAATTTGATTGACTTGTTGCGAGTCTTGCATTCAGTCTCTTCAAGAATAGCAACCGGGTGCTCACGATAAGAGAGATCTTCTTGGAGCTCAATGTCCTCGAAGTTGACGGTGCGGTCAGGAGTCTTGAAGCACTTTCGAAGCTGAGAGACATGGAACACGTCATGAACATTTGCAAAGTTTGAAGAAAGCTCGAGTTGATAGGCGAGGTCGCCTCTCTTGCTGACAATCTTGAAAGGTCCCACGTATCTAGGGGCAAGCTTCCCTTTGATACCGAAGCGACGAGTACCTTTCATAGCAGAGACACGGAGGTAAACATGATCTCCGATCTCAAAAGCCAAATCACGGTGCTTACTATCATAGTAGCTCTTCTGGCGGGATTGGGCTGCTTTGAGGTTATCACGAATGACTTTGCACATTTCTTCTGCTTCCGTGATTAAGTCATTACCCAAAAGCTGACGTTCACCGGTTTCAGACCAGTTGAGAGGGGTACGACACTTCCTGCCATATAGAATTTCAAAAGGGGCCTTGCCCGAACTTGCTTGAAAACTATTGTTGTAGGAGAATTCAGCATAAGGAAGACAATCCTCCCACTTCATGCCGAAGGAGATCACACAAGCCCGGAGCATATCTTCAAGAATCTGGTTGACACGCTCGACTTGACCGCTTGTTTGAGGATGGAAAGCTGTGCTGAAGCGGATGTTAGTGCCCATGGACTTCTGAAAAGAATCCCAAAACTTCGAGGTAAAGATGCTGCCACGGTCTGAAGATATCACTTGAGGAATACCGTGCAGAGAGACAATTCGAGAGGTATAGAGTTCCGCCAATTGAGCTGCAGTGATCGACTCTTTGATAGGCAGAAAGTGAGCCACTTTGGTGAGTTTGTCGATGACAACGAATATAGCATCATTGCCACGCTTGGACTTTGGAAACCCAGTCACGAAGTCCATTTCAATGTGGTCAAACTTCCATTCTGGAATGGCAAGAGGTTGGAGGAGACCAGCTGGACTTTGGTGTTCTTCCTTCACTCTTCTGCAGACATCACATTCGCGCTTCATTCGAGTCCACCAATAAGCTTGCTTAAGGTCCTGATACATCTTCGTACTCCCAGGGTGGATGGAGAGGAGAGAATTGTGAGCCTCGTTCATGATCACTTTACGGAGGTCACCTTTGGGCACAACAATACGATCCTCGAAGAAGAGAGTGTCCTTGTCATCAAGGCGGTAGCACTTGTACTTGGACTGACTCTTGGCAATCCCAATCTTCACCTTTTTCACCATAGCATCAAGAAGCTGGGCTTGGCGAATCTGGTCTTCCAAGGTAGGAGAGACTTGAAGGTTGGCGAGGAAACCTTGAGGAACAACTTGCAGATTAAGTTTGCGGAAAGCTTCACAAAGCTCGGGTTGATAAGGCTTAAGAATCAGACTGTTGCAGTAAGCCTTCCTGCTCAAAGCGTCAGCAATCACATTGGCCTTGCCTGGAGTATACTCGATACTCGGATTATACTCTTGAATCATTTCGACCCATCGAGTTTGCCTGAGGTTGAGATTAGGCTGAGTGAAGATGTACTTGAGACTCTTGTGATCAGTGAAAATGTCCACTTTTCTTCCCAATAGAAGATGTCTCCAAGTCAACAGAGCATGCACAACTGCCGCCAACTCGAGATCATGAGTGGGGTAGTTCTTCTCATTAGGCTTCAGCTGGCGAGATGTATAAGCAACAACTTTCTTCTCTTGCATCAAAACTGCACCAAGACCTTGGAGAGAGGCATCACAAAAGACCTCGTACGGCTTGGATTCATCAGGCGGAGTCAGAACTGGAGCAGTGATCAACTTCTCTTTCAAAGTGTTGAAAGCAATATCACATTCCGGAGACCAAACGTACTTGACGTGCTTCTGAAGAAGATTTGAGAGAGGCTTCGCGATCTTAGAAAAGTTTTCAACGAATCTTCGGCAATAGCTTGCGAGACCGAGAAAACTGCGGAGTTGCTTCACGTTCTGAGGAGGTTCCCAATTCACAATTGCAGACACCTTCTCAGGATTCACGGCGATGCCCTTGGCAGAGATGATATGACCAAGATAAAGAACCTCATCGAGCCAAAATTCACACTTGGAGAACTTGGCGTAGAACTGATGTTCCCTGAGCTTATCGAGAACCAAACGCAAGTGCTTGGCATGATCTTCCTTGTTCTTCGAGAAAACCAGAATGTCATCGAGATAGACCAAAACAAAGTCATTGGTGTAGGCATTGAAGATGAAATTCATCATGCGAGAGAACGTCGGAGGAGCATTGGCGAGGCCAAAAGACATGACAGTGTATTCATATTAACCAAAGCTTGTTCTGAATGCTGTCTTGGGAATATCTTCTTCACGAATGCAAATCTGGTGATAACCCATACGGAGATCAAGCTTGGAGAATACTTGAGCACCTTTGAGTTGTTCGAACAGCTCATTGATGTTGGGAAGTGGGTATTTGTTCTTGATGGTCTTCTTGTTCACTGGACGGTAATCAACACAAAGTCGGTCCGTTCCATCCTTCTTCTTCACAAAAAGAACACCACAACCCCACGGAGAAGAACTAGGCCGGATGAGACCCATTCTTTCTTGCTCATCGAGTTGCTTCTTCAGCTCCTTCAACTCTTCAGGTCTGAGCTTGTAAGGACGTTTGCACACAGGTTCCGTGCCAGGCTCAAGTTCAATAACGAATTCAACTGGCCGGTGCGGAGGCATTCCTGGGAGCTCTTCTGGAAAGATGTCTTGATATTCACAAACAACTAGAATTTGCGAGATGGCGTCCAATTCACCCTTCTCATTGAGAGAAAACAGACGAATGGTATCATCACGAGCGGCAAAGACAATTACATCCTCAGACGAATGAGTCAATTGAATCTGCCTGGCTGCACAATCAAGCTGAGCCTTGTGCTTAGAAAGCCAATCCATCCCGAGAATAAGATCAATATCCGAGTTACCAAGAACCATTGGAGAAGCCAGAAACTTGAAATCACCCATCATGATAGAAACATCCGGAACTATTGAAGTAGCCCTCATAGACTTAGCCGGAGAAACCACTCCCATAGGTTTACCCAACATTTGTGAAACGAAGTCATGCTTGGAAACAAATGATCTTGACATGAAACAATGCGATGCACCAGTGTCAAAAAGAACTTTTGCTGGAAAAGAGTTAACTGGAAAGTTACCCATGATCATATCTGACGAGTCCTCTGCCTGAGCTGCATTCATCAAATTCACCTTGGCGTGCTTGGGGTTATGCTTGACCACAGCTGTACTTGTCGATCTGACAGGAGGAGGAGGAGGAAGACGCCTCTGGTTGAGACACTTGTTGGCATAGTGACCCTTATGTTGGCACTTGTTGCACGTGACCTCTGAAAGCGGACGGTGATACGGAGCACTCGATCTTGGAGCTTGAGACGAAGCCTTGTTCTGAAAGCCAGGGTTGGGTGGGTGGGAAGAACCACTGCCACCTTTGCTCTTCTGCTGATACGGCTGACGGAACGGAGGAGGAGGAAGCCAAAACTTCTGATGCTTGGCCACTTGAGTAGAGGAAGAAGGAGTAGCATCTCTGACTCGCTTCCTGGAAGCATCACACCTCAACTGAGCAGCCTCTTGCTTCAGCGCCATGTTGTAGAACTCATCGTACCTCAAGGGCTCAAAGAGAACAAGAGCGAGCTGAATATCTTCTCTGAGACCACCCCTGAACTGGTATATCATGCTCTTCTCATCAGGCACTTCCTACTTGGCAAAGCGGGCAAGCTTCTGGAACAACTTGTTGTAGTCATAGACAGACAAAGAGCCTTGCTTCAGATTGCGGAATTCCTCACGCTTGCTTTCAACCACACTCTGCGGAATATGATGAGCTCGGAAATCTCGACGGAAATCATCCCAAGTGATAACACGTCCACCTCTGGAGTCCTTGTACTGCTGGAACCATTCTGCAGCTTGATCTTTGAGTTGGAAGGAAGTGAACTTGACAAAGTCCTCAGGTCTGACGTTACTGCACTCGAAATGCTTACACAGATCCACAAGCCAATCGTTAGCATCGGTTGCCTCAACACAATTACTGAAAGTCTTTGGCCCGTTAGCAAGGAACTGGTTGAGTGTAGCAAAGTGACTCTGGTTGCTGCCTTGATTCCCTTGACTGCCTTGATTGCGCTCTTGGAGAATTTGCATGATCAGCTGAGTGTTTGCATTAGTTGCGGCCATCACAGCTTGCCATGCCTCTGGAGGAGGTGGAGGCGGTGGCGGATCAGGATTCAGAGTCGTGCGCGTTGGAGGAGCCATCCTGAAGAGGTTGACCACCATTAGCACATTGATAGATAAATATTGAAGCTGAATCCAACGGAATGAAAATTGCAACATATAGTCTTCACGTCCGAACAAAATGAACGAATGCATTCCTCTTGAAATGGTCACATATCCATAAATTGAGAAGCCACGTAGAATTAAGGTAGAGAAATAAATCAACAAGGTACGGATCAAGAACGAATAATCGGTAAGAAATCCCAATCTCAAACCAATATCCGTGGAAGAAGAACTAGAGCTACGAGAATTCCCACCTATGAAACTCCCGAACATTTCCGGTTATGCAATCAGGTGTTGGGGATACAGGGGAAGCATAATATCTCACCCAAACTAGCAATTCCTACATCCAGCTGTATCCATCCTTCAACACATAACCAAGAAACCTTCGAAAACCATCTACCTCAACCTTCGAAAAGCATCCGTTATACAAGTTATGGCAATACTCCCGAACTCCCGCCCCAGTACTGGGTGGCGTCGAGGTTATCTCACCAACGAACTGCATAAAAGAGATTTTCGATGTAAGCGAACATATCTCAAGTATTCCAGAATTGCAACGATAAAATTATGATGACAACACCTCAGAGCTCAACTCCCCCGGACACTTCCACTAAACCCCTGACAGGAGGCACCAAGACAATGTTCTCATCATAAGCCATCGGAACGATTCCAAGATACTCGCGTGATCTTAAAAAAAATTAGTGAAATTTGAGAAGAGAAGAGTCAAAACTCTACGTCAGGATGCCTTACCAGAGTGATGAGGAGACTGGGAAGTAAAAAGAATTCCTAAACTCTCCGATATATAATTCCTAAAGACTCAAAAACATTTTTCTAGACACAACTCGGCTGCTAAAACGATCAAGCAATGGGGCTCCTAAGGTCGGGGAAGGCTCTGATTACCAACTTGTAACACCCTCGATGCGACTATAGCTCCCACGTGTCGAGGCACGACTTAGAGACATAATCGCATTGAAGGCATATGTCGCAAGTTAGGCAATCTTCACAACATCCCATGTAATATGAATAATAAAGGGGAGAACATAGTTGGCTTACACTCGCCACGTCAATCAAGTACATAAATAAAATTACATCATCCAAAACACTCATGGCCCGACTACGGCGCCAAAGTAGAAGAAAACCCAACATGCGACCACGGGCCCAATCACCCCCAACTGGGCACCACTACTGATCGTCAGGAAAAGACACGTAGTATCGATGAGAGTCTTCGTCGAACTCCCACTTGAGCTCATACTCGTCACCTGGAGCGGAATCACCTGGACCTGCATCTGGTATAGTAGGAATCTGTGAGCCACAGGGACTCAACAATCTCGCACCCTCGCGATCAAGACTATTTAAGCTTATAGGAAGGGTAAGGCAAAATATATGTGGAACTGCAGCAAGTGACTAGCATATGTGGTGGCTAACTTATACGCAAAAGAGAGCGAGAAGAGGGGGCAAAGCGCGAGCGAGAATCTAGAGGAACAACCTGCGCAAACATTACTCCAACACCGTGTCCACTTCCCGGGCTCCGCCGAGAAGAGGCCATCACGGTAACACACTCAGTTGATTCATTTTAATTAATTTTATGTTCAAGTTATCTACAACCGGACATTAACAAATTCCCATCTGCCCATAACCGCAGGCACAGCTTTAGAAAGTTCAAACCCCGCAGGGGAGTCCCAACTTAGCCCATGACAAGCTCTCACGGTCAACGAAGGAATAGACCTCCTCCCAAGACGTTCCGATCAGACTCGGTATCTCGGTAATTCAAGACAACTCCGACAATGGTAAAACAAGTCCAGCAACACCACCCGCTGTGCCGACAAATCCCGATAGGAGCTGCACATATCTCGTTCTCAGGGCACACCGGATAAGCTAAGCGTACGGGAGCCAACATAACCCAAGTTGCCGAGGGACGGCCCCGCACGGTGCTCTAGGTTGGACCAACACTCAGAGGAGCACTGGCCCGGGGGGGTTAAAATAAGATGACCCTTGAGTCCGCGAAACCCAAGGGAAAGGCTAGGTGGCAAATGGTAAAACCAAGGTTGGGCACTGCTGGAGGAGTTTTATTCAAGGCGGACAGTCAAGGGGTTCCCATTATAACCCAACCGCGTAAGGAACGCAAAATCCGGGAACATAACACCGATATGACGGAAACTAGGGCGGCAAGAGTGGAACAAAACACTAGGCGAGAGGCCGAGCCTTCCACCCTTACCAAGTATATAGATGCATTAAGATAACATAGCAATATAATGATATCCCAACAAGTAAATAAATGTTCCAACAAGGAACGGCTCCAATCTTCACCTGCAACTAGCAACGCTATAAGAGGGGCTGAGCAAAGCGGTAACATAGCCAATCAACGGTTTGCTAGGACAATGGTGGGTTATAGGTTTGACATGGCAATTGGGAGGCTGACAAGCAAATGGTAGGCATCATAGCATTGGCATAGCAAAAGAGCAAGCAAACTAGCATAGCAAAGATAGTAGTGATTTCGAGGGTATGATCATCTTACCTGCACAGTTGTCAGAGGTGACTGGATCCTCAAGAGCAAACTCAACGGGCTCCTCATTAGCGAACTCGTCTCCCGGCTCTACCCAAACAAGACAAACAAGCAACAAAGACACAATCAACCACGTGCAAACTCAATCAACACGATGCAAAGATGATATGCTATGCGGGATGTGATGCGGGATGCAAAATGCAAGATATGACAGGAAATGCATGAAGCTGGCCTCAACTTGGAATTCCAAGGGTGCCACTGGAAAGATGAGATGAAATCGCTTGAAAATGATATAAAGATCATCGGAATCGGAGTTACGGTTTGGAAATGGCAAGCGTTTTAAGAATGACACCGGTCTGCGATTTACAGCAAGTAGGCATCTAAATGCAATGAGATGAACATGCTACAGCACCCAAACATGACAACCAAATACATGGCAGGGATGTACACAAGATTCTTAACAAAAGTCTAGCACTTTGCTACAGCCAATTCATCCATTATGAGGTTCAAACAAGCATGGCAAAAACGCAAATGCAAAACAGATTCCAGACTTAGTGAAATTAACACTTGTCTGAAATTTCAGATCATGAAGCCCTCTTCGGAGCAGCAAAACAACATGATAGATGACCTGATTAAGACAAGTAAGAACATGGCATGGAGCTACTCAACAATCTTAACAAAAGACCCAAAGTGACCTGGGGCCAAAAGGGTTCACAAAATATACTAACGGGCACACGAACATAGCTAAAACACAATCAGTTTCCAGACTTGGTGAAAACTGAGACATGCTGAAATATAACTCACGAAGGCATGTAAACGAGCTCGATGCACTCACTACGGTGCAAGTCATGGCAAGTCAATCATACATCCATTAAGAAGGCACAGAATACAAGCTAGACATGGCAAGAACAATGGCATATCATGCACGGATCAACTACAACAACATCGGCAAAATCGCAAACAAGTTGACGATCTGCCCAGATTCACAACGAAGCAAAAGTAGAGCTCGATTGACTCAAGATAGGGTGCTCCATAATTGCAAACAAAGGCATGGATGGATAGAGCATAACATGATTAACAAAACTCCTTTACTGATCATCCTCAAAAGAGGCACGGATCACTAGGAAATAGCATGAACATATGGCATCATGAACTAAATAATCCCAGACTTAGTGAAAACTACTAAGTCCTTGAAAACAGGTTTACCGGGTGCCTCACTTTGCAAGCTTGCACAAGTCACCACACACATCCTAAAAATGCATGGGTTGCACCTCTGGATAGATGACAAAATCCTTAACAAAACATATGAAGGACTCACAGGCATATCATGCACACAACAATCATGGCAAAAATGACAAAAGTCTAAGATGAACTAGCAGATCTGACAATTAACTCACGAAGCCTCTTTCTAACAGCATTTCGGGCATTAAGATGAACTCAAATGAAAATGATGCAATGGAATGAAATGATGTATTCTCTGAGGTGAACATTTTGATATGCTACACGCCCAAATCGGAGCTACGGATGCAAAGTTACGGAGCCGCGAACATGAGCATGTGAAGTAAAAATTCTGGGACTTAGTAAAAAAACTACCCCGGATCAGATCTAGGGTTCCGGGCACGCAACCCGAGGCGCGGCCAGATCTGCACTGTAGCTCGTCGCCGGAAATGGCGCCTTGGCCGGAGGAAGACGGGAGGCTGCCGGAGGGAGGCCGCGGCCGGGGCGGATCCAGGCGACGGAGAGGCCGGCGCGGCCGGTGGGGGCGATTGCGGCGACCGGGCGGCGGGCGGCAACGGCGGGCGGCGGCGAAGCGGCGGTGGCGGGGCGGCGGCGCGCCGGCGAGGAGGCGGGGAGGCGGCTCGGGCGCCCAGGCGGCGGCGCGGGGGAGCAGGCGCGGGGAGGCGGGAGCCTCGGGCGGCGGCGGCTGGATCTGGGCCCCGCGGGCCGCGCGGAGAGAGAGAGAGCTGCCGGGTGAGGTGGCGGGCGCCTATTGGCTTGGAGCGGCGGCGGGGATGACGTGGCGCGACGCCACTGGCCGGAGCGAGGTGGAGGGCGGACGTGTCCGGCGGTGGAAGAAACGTCCGGGCGCGAGGTGGAAGAGGACTAGGGTTTGTACCACGAATGTTTCGGAGGGGATCACATATATATAGGTAGAGGGAGCTAGGAGAGTCCAAATGAGGTGCGGTTTTCGGCCACGCGATCGTGATCGAATGCTCTAGGACATGGAGCAGAGTTTGGTGGGTTTTGGGCCAAATTGGAGGGGTGTTGGGCTGCAACACACACGAGGCCTTTTCGGTCCCTCGGTTAACCGTTGGAGTATCAAACGAAGTCCAAATGGTACGAAACTTGACAGGCGGTCTACCGGTAGTAAACCAAGGCCGCTTGGCAAGTCTCGGTCCAATCTGGAAATGTTTAATCCCCACACACGAAAGAAAGCTAGAAATGACCACCGGAGGAGAACGAAGCGCCGGAATGCAAAACGGGCAACGGGGAAAATGCTCGAATGCATGAGATGAACATGTATGCAAATGCAATGCACATGATGACGTGATATGAGATGCATGACAACGACAACAAAACACGAAGACAAAGACCCGAACCCGAGAAATAAATATAACTTAACGCCGGAAACGGCAAGAGTTGGAGTACAAATTGGGAAAGTTACATCCGGGGTGTTACAGTATGTATCTTGCAAATCTCTATGTCTCCCTCCTTGACTTGATCACGGATGGAATTGAAGCATCTCTTGATGTGTTTGGTTCTCTTGTGAAATCTGGATTCCTTCGCTAAGGCAATTGCTCTAGTATTGTCACAAAAGATTTCATTGGACCCGATGCACTAGGTATGACACCTAGATCGGATATGAACTCCTTCATCCAGACTCCTTCATTTGCTGCTTCCGAAGCAGCTATGTACTCCGCTTCACACGTAGATACCACCACAATGCTCTGTTTGGAACTGCACCAACTGACAGCTCCACCATTCAATATAAATACGTATCCGGTTTGTGACTTAGAGTCATCCGGATCAGTGTCAAAGCTTGCATCGACGTAACCATTTACGACGAGCTCTTTGTCACCTCCATAAATGAGAAACATATCCTTAGTCCTTTTCAGGTATTTCAGGATGTTCTTGACTGCTTTCCAGCGATCCACTCCTGTATTACTTTGGTACCTCCCTGCTAAACTAATAGCAAGGCACACATCAGGTCTGGTACACAACATTGCATACATGATATAACCTATGGCTGAGGCATAGGGAATGACTTTATTTTTCTCTCTATCTTGTGCAGTGGTCGGGCATTGAGTCTGACTCAACTTTACACCTTGTAAAACAGGCAAGAACCCTTTCTTTGACTGATCCGTTTTGAGTTTCTTCAAAACTTTATCAAGGTATGTGCTTTGTGAAAGTCGAATTGAGCGTCTTGATCTATCTATATAGATCTTGATGCCCAATATATACGCAGCTTCACCAAGGTCTTTCATTGAAAAATTCTTATTCAAGTATCCTTTTATGCTATCTAGAAATTTTGTATTATTTACAATCAACAATATGTCATCCACCTATAATATGGGAAGTGCTACAGAGCTCCCACTCACTTTCTTGTAAATACAAGCTTCTCCAAAAGTCAGTATAAAACCATATGCTTTGATCACACTATCAAAGCGTATATTCCAACTCCGAGAGGCTTGTACCAGTCCATAAATGGATCGCTGGAGCTTGCACACTTTGCTGGCACCTTTTGGATCAACAAAACCTTCTGGTTGCATCATATACAACTCTTCTTTAAGATATCCATTAAGGAATGCAGTTTTGACATCCATTTGCCAAATTTTATAATCATAAAATGCAGCAATTGCTAACATGATTCGGACAGACTTAAGCATCACTACGGGTGAGAAGGTCTCATCGTAGTCAGCTGCTTGAACTTGTCGAAAACCTTTTGCAACAAGTCGTGCTTTGTAGACAGTAATATTACCGTCAGCGTCAGTCTTCTTCTTGAAGATCCATTTATTCTCTATTGCTTGCCGATCATCGGGCATGTCAACCAAAGTCCATACTTTGTTCTCATACATGGATCCCATCTCAGATTTCACGGCCTCAAACCATTTCGCGGAATCTGGGCTCATCATTCCTTCCTCATAGTTCGTAGGTTCGTAATGGTCAAGTAACATGACCTCCAGAACAGGATTACCATACCACTTTGGTGCGGATCTTACTCTGGTTGACCTACGAGGTTCGGTAGTAACTTGATCAGAAGTTTCATGATCATCATCATTAGCTTCCTCACTAATTGGTGTAGGAATCACTGGAACTGATTTCTGTGATGAACTACTTTCCAGTTCAGGAGAAGGTACAATTACCTCATCAAGTTCTACTTTCCTCCCACTCACTTCTTTCCAGCGAAACTCCTTCTCTAGAAAGTATCCATTCTTAGCAACGAATATCTTGCCTTCGGATCTGTGATAGAAGGTGTACCCAACAGTTTCCTTTGGGTATCCTATGAAGACACATTTCTCCGATTTGGGTTCGAGCTTATCAGGTTGAAGCTTTTTCACATAAGCATCGCAGCCCAAACTTTAAGAAATGACAACTTGGGTTTCTTGCCAAACCACAGTTCATATGGTGTCATCTCAACGGATTTACATGGTGCCCTATTTAACATGAATGCACCCGTCTCTAAAGCATAACCCCAAAATGATAGCGGTAAATCTGTAAGAGACATCATAGATTGCACCATATCTAATAAAGTACGATTTCGACATTCGGACACACCATTACGCTATGGTGTTCTAGGTGGCGTGAGCTGCAAAACTATTCTACATTGTTTCAAATGAAGACCAAACTCATAACTCAAATATTCACCTCCACGATCAGATCATAGAAACTTTATTTTCTTGTTACGATGATTTTCCACTTCACTCTGAAATTCTTTGAACTTTTCAAATGTTTCAGACTTATGTTTCATCAAGTACATATACCCATATCTGCTCAAGTCATCTGTGAAGGTCAGAAAATAACGATACCCGCCGCGAGCATCAACACTCATTGGACTGCATACATCAGTATGTATTATTTCCAACAAGTCTGTTGCTCGCTCCATTGTTCTGGAGAACGGAGTCTTAGTCATCTTTCCCATGAGGCATGGTTCGCAAGCATCAAGTGATTCATAATCAAGTGATTTCAAAAGTCCATCAACATTGAGTTTCTTCATGCGCTTTACACCAATATGACCTAAACGGCAGTGCCACAGATAAGTTGCACTATCATTATTAACCTTGCATCTTTTGGCTTTAATATTATGAATATGTGTATCACTACAATTGAGATTCAACAAAAATAGACCACTCTTCAAGGGTGCATGAACATAAAATATATGACTCATATAAATAGAACAACCATTATTCTCTGATTTAAATGAATAACCATCTCGCATCAAACAAGATCCAGATATAATGTTCATGCTTAACGCTGGCACCAAATAACAATTATTCAGTTCTAAAACTAATCCCAAAGGTAGATGTAGAGGTAGTGTGCCGACGGTGATCACATCGACTTTGGAACCATTTCCCACGCGCATCGTCACCTCGTCCTTAGCCAATCTTCATTTAATCTGTAGCCCCTGTTTCGAGTTGCAAATATGAGCAACGGAACCAGTATCAAATACCCATGCGCTACTACGAGCATTAGTAAGGTACACATCAATAACATGTATATCAAATATACCTTTCACTTTGCCATCCTTCTTATCCGCCAAATACTTGTGGCAGTTCCGCTTCTAGTGACCAGTCCCTTTGCAGTAGAAGCACTCAGTCTCAGCCTTAGGTCTAGACTTGGGCTTCATCACTTGAGCAGCAACTTGCTTGCCGTTCTTCTGGAAGTTCCCCTTCCTCCCTTTGCCCTTTTTCTTGAAACTAGTGGTCTTGTTAACCATCAACACTTGATGCTCCTTCTTGATTTCTACCTCCGCAGCCTTTAGCATTGCGAAGAGCTCAGGAATTATCTTATCCATCCCTTGCATATTATAGTTCACCATGAAGCTTTTGTAGCTTGGTGGCAGTGATTCAAGAACTCTGACAATGACACTATCATCAGGAAGATTAACTCCCAGTTGAGTCAAGTGGTTGTGGTACCCAGACATTCTGAGTATATGTTCACTGACAGAAATATTCTCCTCCATCTTGTAGTTGTAGAACTTATTGGAGACTTCATATCTCTCAATCCGGGTATTTGCTTGAAATATTAACTTCAACTCCTAGAACATCTCATATGCTCCATGACGTTCAAAACGACGTTGAAGTCCCGGTTCTAAGCCGTAAAGCATGGCACACTGAACTATCGAGTAGTCATCAGCTTTGCTCTGCCAGACGTTCATAACGTCCGGAGTTGCTCCTGCAGTGGGTCTTGCACCTAGCGGTGCTTCCAGGACATAATTCTTCTGTGCAACAATGAGGATAATCGTCAAGTTACGGACCCAGTCCGTGTAGTTGCTACCATCATCTTTCAACTTAGCTTTCTCTAGGAACTCATTAAAATTCAATGGAACGGTAGCACGGTCCATTGATCTACAACAACATAAACATGCAAAATACTATCAGGTACTAAGTTCATGATAAATTAAAGTTCAATTAATCATATTACTTAAGAACTCCCACTTAGATAGACATCCCTCTAGTCATCTAAATGATCATGTGATCCATATCAACTAAACCATGTCCGATCATCACGGAGATGGAGTAGCTTTCAATGGTGAACATCACTATGTTAATCATATCTACTATATGATTCACGTTTGACCTTTCGGTCTCAGTGTTCCGAGGCCATATCTGCATGTGCTAGGCTCGTCAAGTTTAACCCGAGTATTCTGCGTGTGCAAAACTGGCTTGCACCCGTTGTATGTGAACGTAGAGCTTATCACACCCGATCATCACGTGGTGTCTCGGCACGACGAACTGTAGCAACGGTGCGTACTCAGGGAGAACACTTATACCTTAAAATTTAGTGAGAGCTCATCTTATAATGCTACTGCTGTACTAAGCAAAATAAGATGCATGAAGGATAAACATCCCATGCAATCAAAATAAGTGATATGATATGGCCATCATCATCTTGTGCCTTTGATCTCCATTTCCAAAGCACCGTCATGATCACCATCGTCACCGGCTTGACACCTTGATCTCCATCGTAGCATCGTTGTCGTCTCGCCAACTATTGCTTCTATGACTATCGCTACCGCTTAGTGATAAAGTAAATCAATTACATGGCGATTGCATTTCATACAATAAAGTGACAACCATATGGCTCGTGCCAGTTGCCGACAACTTTTACAAAACATGATCATCTCATACAAAAATTTATATCTCATCACATTTTGACCATATCACATCACAACATGCCCTACTAAAACAAGTTAGACGTCCTCTACTTTGTTATTGTAAGTTTTACGTGGCTGCTACGGGCTTCTAGCAAGAACCACTCTTACCTATGCTTCAAAACCACAACGATTTTTCATCAAGTGTGTTGTTTTAACCTTCAACAAGGACCGGACGTAGTCAAACTCGATTCAACTAAAGTTGGAGAAACAGACACCCGCTAGCCACCTGTGTGCGAAGCACGTCGGTAGAACCAGTCTCATGAACGCGTTCATGTAATGTCGGTCTGGGCCGCTTCATCCAACAATACCGCCGAATCAAAGTAAGACATTGCTGGTAAGTAGTATGACTATTATTGCCCACAACTCTTTGTGTTCTACTCGTGCATAAAACATCTACGCATAGACCTGGCTCGGATGCCACTGCCGCGGAATGCAGCATTTCAAAATTTTTACCTACGATCACGCAAGATCTATCTAGGAGATGCATAGCAACGAGCGAGGAGAGTGTGTCCATGTACCCTCGTAGACCAAAAGCGGAAGAGTTTAGTAACGCGGTTGATGTAGTCGAACGTCTTCGCGATCCAACTGATCCAAGCACCGAACGTACAGCACCTCCGCGTTCAGCACACGTTCAGCTTGATGACGTCCCTCAATCTCTTGATCCAGTTACGGACGAGGGAGAGTTCTGTCAGCACGATGGCATGGCGACGGTGATGATGAAGTTACCAGTGCAGGGCTTCGCCTAAGCACTACGCCGATATGACTGAGGTGTGTAACTGTGGAGGGGGCACTGCACATGGCTAAGTGAAGACTTGGTGTGCCTTTGGGGTGCCCCCCTCCCACGTATATAAAGGGGGGCGGGGGAGGAGAGGAGGCCGGCCCTAGAGGGAGCGCGCCAAGGGGGGGAGTCCTACTTGGACTCGGGTCCAAGTAGGATTCGCCCCCCCCCTTTCCTTTCCAAAGAAGGGGAATGGGGAAAGAGAAGGAGGAGAAGAAGGAAAGGGGGCCCGCCCCCAATCCTAGTTCAATTTGGTTTGGGCTTGGGGGGGCGCCTCCACCTGGCCGCCTCCCTCCTCTCTCCTCAAGGGCCCATGAACGCCCCTTAACCCCCCGGGGGGTTCCGGTAACCTCCCGGTACTCCGGAAAATGTCCAAACCATTCTAAAACCATTCCGGTGTCCAAACATAACCTTCCAATATATCAATCTTTATGTATTGACCATTTCGAGACTCCATGTCATGTCCTTGATCTCATCCGGGACTCCGAAAAAACTTCGGTCATCAAATCACATAACTCATAATACAAATCGTCATCGAACATTAAGTGTGCGGACCCTACGGGTTCGAGAGCTATGTAGACATGACCGAGACACATCTCCGGTCAATAACCAATAGCGGAACCTGGATGCTCATATTGGCTCCTACATATTCTACGAAGATCTTTACCGGTCAAACCGCATAACAACATACATTGTTCCCTTTGTCATCGGTATGTTACTTTCCCGAGATTCGATCGTTGGTATCATCATACCTAGTTCAATCTCGTTACCGGCAAGTATATTTACTCGTTCCATAATGCATCATCCCGTAACTAACTCATTAGTCACATTGCTTGCAAGGCTCATTGTGATGTGCATTACCGAGAGGGCCCAAAGATACCTTTGTGATACACAGAGTGACAAATCCTAATCTCGATCTATGCCAACTCAACAAACACCATCGGAGACACCTGTAGAGCATCTTTATAATCACCAAGTTACGTTGTGATGTTTGATAGCACACAAGGTGTTCCTCCGGTATTCGAGAGTTGCATAATCTCATAGTCAGATGAACATATATAAGTCATGAAGAAATCAATAGCAATAAAACTTAAACGATTATTATGCTAAGCTAACGGATGGGTCTTGTCCATCACATCATTCTCTAATGATGTGATCCCGTTCATCAAATGACAACACATGTCTATGGTCAGGAAACTTAACCATCTTTGATTAATGAGCTAGTCTAGTAGAGGCATACTAGGGACACTCTGTTTGTCTATGTATTCACACATGTACTAAGTTTCCGATTAATACAATTCTAACATGAATAATAAACATTTATCATGATATAAGGAAATATAAATAAAACTTTATTATTGCCTTTAGGGCATATTTCCTTCTGTCTCCCACTTGCACTAGAGTCAATAATCCAGATTACATAGTGATGATTCCAGCACCCATGGAGTCTTGGTGCTGATCATGTTTTGCTCGTGAGAGAGGCTTAGTCAACGGGTCTGCATCATTCAGATCCGTATGTATCTTGCAAATCTCTATGTCTCCCTCCTTGACTTGATCATGGATGGAAATGAAGCATCTCTTGATGTGTTTGGTTCTCTTGTGAAATCTGGATTCCTTCGCTAAGGCAATTGCTCCAGTATTGTCACAAAATATTTTCATTGGACCCGATGCACTAGGTATGACACCTACATTGGATATGAACTCCTTCATCCAGAATCCTTCATTTGCTGCTTCTGAAGCAGCTATGTACTCCGCTTCACATGTAGATCCCGCCACAACGCTCTGCTTGGAACTGCACCAACTGACAGCTCCACCATTCAATATTAATACGTATCCGGTTTGTGACTTAGAGTCATCCGGATCAGTGTCAAAGCTTGCATCAACGTAACCATTTACGATGAGCTCTTTGTCACCTCCATAAATGAGAAACATATCCTTAGTCCTTTTCAGGTATTTCAGGATGTTCTTGACCGCTGTCCAGTGATCCACTCCTGGATTACTTTGGCACCTCCCTGCTAAACTAATAGCAAGACACACATCAGGTCTGGTACACAGCATTGCATACATGATATAACCTATGGCCGAGGCATATGGAATGACTTTCATTTTCTCTCTATCTTCTGCAGTGGTCGGGCATTGAGTCTGACTCAACTTCACACCTTGTAACATAGGCAAGAACCCTTTCTTTGACCGATCCATTTTGAACTTCTTCAAAACTTTATCAAGGTATGTGCTTTGTGAAAGTCCAATTGAGCGTCTTGATCCATCTCTATAGATCTTGCTGCCCAATATATAAGCAGCTTCACCGAGGTCTTTCATTGAAAAATTCTTATTCAAGTATCCTTTTATGCTATGTAGAAATTCTGTATTATTTCCAATCAATAATATGTCGTCGACATATAATAATAGAAATGCTACTAAGCTCCCACTCACTTTCTTGTAAATACAGGCTTCTCCAAAAGTCCGTATAAAACCATATGCTTTGATCACACTATCAAAGCGTATATTCCAACTCCGAGAGGCTTGCACCAGTCCATAAATGGATCGCTGGAGCTTGCACACTTTGTTAGCACCTTTTGGATCAACAAAACCTTCTGGTTGCATCATATACAACTCTTCTTTAAGATATCCATTAAGGAATGCAGTTTTGACATCCATTTGGCAAATTTCATAATCATAAAATGTGGCAATTGCTAACATGATTCGGACAGACTTAAGCATCGCTACGGGTGAGAAGGTCTCATCGTAGTCAGCTGCTTGAACTTGTCGAAAACCTTTTGCAACAAGTCGAGCTTTGTAGACAGTAATATTACCGTCATCGTTAGTCTTCTTCATGAAGATCCATTTATTCTCTATTGCTTGCCGATCATCGGGCAAGTCAACCAAAGTCCATACTTTGTTCTCATACATGGATCCCATCTCAGATTTCATGGCCTCAAGCCATTTCGCGGAATCTGGGCTCATCATTGCTTCCTCATAGTTCATAGGTTCGTCATGGTCAAGTAACATGACCTCCAGAACAGGATTACCATACCACTCTGGTGCGGATCTTACTCTGGTTGACCTACGAGGTTCGGTAGTAACTTGATACGAAGTTTCATGATCATCATCATTAGCTTCGTCACTAATTGTTGTAGGAATCACTGGAACTGATTTATGTGATGAACTACTTTCCAGTTCGGGAGAAGGTACAATTACCTCATCAAGTTCTACTTTCCTCCCATTCACTTTTTTCAAGAGAAACTCCTTCTCTAGAAAGGATCCATTCTTAGCAATGAATATCTTGCCTTTGGATCTGTGCTAGAAGGTGTACCCAATAGTTTCCTTTGGGTATCCTATGAAGACACGTTTCTCCGATTTGGGTTCGAGCTTATCAGGTTGAAGCTTTTTCACATAAGCATCGCTGCCCCAAACTTTAAGAAACGACAACTTGGGTTTCTTGCCAAAACACAGTTCATATGGTGTCATCTCAACGAATTTATATGGTGCCCTATTTAACATGAATGCACCCGTCTCTAAAACATAACCCACCTCCAGTGCCCATCTTCTGGTATATAAGTCATTTTGACCTAGAAACAATAAGGAGAGGGGGCCTGGAAAAGCTACGTCAGGCTACCTATTCTGCACAACTCCAAACAAGCTAAAACTTCACGGAGAATTTTTATGGAATATATGAAGAATATTGGAGCAAATAAGTACCAAAGGGGGCCCACCAGGTGGGCACAACCCACCTGGGCGCACCAGGAAGCCCAAACGCGCCCTGGTGGGTTGTGCTCACCCAGGCCCACCTCCAGTGCCCATCTTGTGGTATATAAGTCATTTTTACCTAGAAACAATAAGGAGAGGACTTTTGGGACGGAGTGCCGCCGTCTCGAGGTGGAACTTGGGCAGGAGCACTTTTGCCCTCCGGCGAAGCGATTCCGCCGGGGGAACTTCCCTCTCAGAGGGGGAAATTGTCGCCATCATCATCACCAACAACTCTCCCATCTTGGGGAGGGCAATCTCCATCAACATCTTCAACAACACCATCTCATCTCAAACCCTAGTTCATCTCATGTGTTCAATCTTGTTACCGAAACTATAGATTGGTGCTTGTGGGTGACTAGCAGTGTTGATTACATCTTGTAGTTGATTACTATATGGTTTATTTGGTGGAAGATTATATGTTCAGATCCATTATGCTATTTAATGACCCTCTGATCTTGAGCATGTTTTTATCACTTGTGAGTAGTTACTTTTGTTCTTGAGGTCACAGGAGAAATCATGTTGCAAGTAATCATGTGAACTTAATATGTGTTCGATATTTTGATAGTGTGTATGTTGTGATTCCCTTAGTGGTGTCATGTGAACATCGACTACATAACACTTCACCATATTTGGGACTAAGGGAATGCATTGTGGAGTAGTTATTAGATGATGGCTTGCAAGAGTGATAGAAGCTTAAACCCTAGTTTATGCGCTATTCCGTAAGGGACCGATTGGATCCAAAAGTCTAATGCTATGGTTAGAATTTATTCTTAATACTGTTCTTGTATTTGCGGATGATTGTGAGAGGGTTAGTCATAAGTATGATGTTTGTTCAAGTAAGAATAGCACCTAAGCACTGGTCCACCCACATATCAAATTATCAAAGTAGCGAACACGAACCGAATCAACATGATGAAAGTGACTAGATAAAATTCCTGTGTACCCTCAAGAATGATTTGCTTACTATAAGACACCATTTTGGCCTGTCCTTTGCCTCAAAAGGATTGGGCTACCTTGCTGCACTTTTGCTACTATTATCATTACTTGCTCATTAGAAATTATCTTGCTATCAAACTACTCTGTTACTTACAACTTCAGCACTTGCAGACATTACCTTGCTGAAAACCACTTGTCATTTCCTTCTGCTCCTTGTTGGGTTCGACACTCTTACTTATCGAAAAGAGCCACAATTGACCGCCTATACTTGTGGGTCATCAATGTTCACCATTGAAGACTAATCCATTTCACGTGATGATCGGACATGGTTTAGTTGATTTGGATGACGTAATCATTTAGATGAATCAAGGGATGTCTATCTAAGTGGGAGCTCTTAAGTAATATGATTAATTGAACTTAATTTATCATGAACTTAGTCCTGATAGTATTTGCAAATTATGTTGTAGATCAATAGCTCGCGTTGTAGCTCCACTATTTTTTGATATGTTCCTAGAGAAAAAGAAGTTGAAAGATGTTGGTAGCAATGATGCGGACTGGGTCCGTGATCCGAGGATTATCCTCATTGCTGCACTGAAGAATTATGTCCTTGATGCACCGCTGGGTGACAGACCTATTGCAGGAGCAGATGCAGACGTTATGAACGTTTGGCAAGCTCGGTATGATGACTACGTGATAGTTTGTGCACCATGCTTTACGGCTTAGAACCGGGACTTCAAAAACATTTTGAACGCCACAGAGCATATGAGATGTTCCAAGAACTGAAATTGGTATTTCAGACTCATGCCTGCATCGAGAGGTATGAGACCTTTGAAAAGTACTTTTCCTACAAGATGGAGGAGAATAGCTCAGCCAGTGAGCATGTGCTCAGAATGTCTGGGTACTACAATCACTTGAATCAAGTGGGAGTTAATCTTCCAAATAAGATAGTGATTGGCAGAGTTCTCTAGTCACTATCACCAAGTTATTGGAACTTCATGATGAACTATAATATGCAAGGGATGACGAAAACGATTCCCGAGCTCTTCGTGATGCTGAAATCAACGAAGGTAGAAATCAAGAAAGAGCATCAAGTGTTGATGGTTAACAAGACCACTAGTTTCAAGAAAAGGACAAAGGGAAAGAAATGGAACTTTAAGTAGAATGACAAGCAAGTTGTCACTCCCGTGAAGAAGTCCAAAGCTGGACCCAAGCCTGAAACTAAGTGCTTATACTGCAATGGGAATGGTCACTAGAAGCGGAACTGCCCCAAATATTTGGCGGATAAGAAGGATGGCAAAGTGAACAAAGGTATATTTGATATACATGTTATTGATGTGTACTTTACTAGTGTTCATAGTAACCCCAGGGTATTTGATACCAGTTTGCTTGCTAAGATTAGTAACTCCAAACAGGGGTTGCAAAATGAATAGAGACTAGTTAAGGATGAGGTGACGATGTGTGTTGGAAGTGATTCCAAGGTTGATACGATCACCGTCGCAGACTCCCTCTACCTTCAGGACTAGTGTTGAACCTAAATAAATGTTATTTGGTGTTTGCGTTCAGCGTGAATATGATTAGATAATGTTTATTGCAATACAATTATTCATTTAAGTAAGAGAATAATTGTTGTTATGTTTACATGAATAAAACCTTCTATGGTCATACACCCAATGTGAATGGTTTATTGAATCTCGATCGTAGTGATACACATATTCATTAAATTGATGCCAAAAGATGCAAAGTTAATAATGATAGTGCAACATACTTGTGGCACTGCCGTTTAGGTCATATTGGTGTAAAGCGCATGAAGAAACTCCATACAGATGGAATTTTGGAATCACTTGATTACGAATCATTTCATACTTGCGAACCATGCCTCATGGGCAAGATGACTAAGACTCCGTTCTCCAAAACAATGGAGCGAGCTAATGACTTATTGGAAATAATACATATCGATTTATGTAGTTCAATGAGTGTTGAGGCTCGCGGCGAGTATCGTTATTTTCTGACCTTCACATATGATTTGAGCAGAGATGGGTATATCTACTTAATGAAACACAAGTCTGAAACATTTGAAAAGTTCAAAGAATTTCAGAGTGAAGTGGAGAATCATCATAACAAGAAAATAAAGTTTCTACGATTTGATCACGGAGGCAAATATTTGAAGTTACGAGTTTGGCCTTCATTTAAAACAATGTGGAATAGTTTCACAACTCACGCCACCTGGAACACCACAACGTAATGGTGTGTCCGAACGTCATAACCGTACTTTATTAGATATGGTGCAATATGTGATGTCTCTTACTGATTTACCACTATCGTTTTGGGGTTATGCATTAGAGACAGCTACATTCAAGTTAAATAGGGCATTGTCTAAATCCATTGAGATGACACCGTATGAACTTCGGTTTGGCAAGAAACATAAGTTGTCATTTATTAAAGTTTGGGGTTGCGATGCTTATGTGAAAAAGCTTCGGCCTGATAAGCTCGAACCCAAATCGGAGAAGTGCGTCTTCATAGGATACCCAAAATAAAATGTTGGGTACACCTTCTACCACAGATCCAAAGGCAAGATCTTTGTTGCTAAGAATGGAACCTTTCTAGAGAAGGACTTTCTCTCGAAAGAATTGAGTGGGAGGAAAGTAGAACTTGATGAGGTAATTGTACCTTCTCTCGAATTGGAAAGTAGCTCATCACAGAAAACCGTTCCCGTGATGCCTACACCAACTAGAGAGGAAGCCAATGATAATGATCATGAAACTTCAGATCAAGTTACTACCAAACCTCGTAGGTCAACCAGAGCACGTTCCGCACCAGAGTGGTACAGTAATCCTATTCTGGAAGTCATGTTACTAGACCATGACGAACCTACGAACTATGAAGAAGCGATGATGATCCCATATTCCGATAGATGGCTTGAGGCCATAAAATCTGAATAGGATCCATGTATGAGAACAAAGTGTGGACTTTGGTGGACTTGTCCACTGATCTAGAAGCCATTGAGAATAAATGGATCTTCAAGAGGAAGATGGACACTGATGGTAGTGTTACTATCTACAAAGCTCGACTTGTCGCAAAAGGTTTTCGACAAGTTAAAGGTATTGACTAGGATGAGATTTTCTCACTTGTAGCGATGCTTAAAGTCTGTCCGAATCATGTTAGCAATTGCCGCATTTTATGAAATCTGGCAAATGGATGTAAAAACTGCATTCCTTAATGGATTTCTTAAAGAAGAGTTGTATATGATGCAACCAAAAGGTTTTGTCGATCCTGAAGGTGCTAACAAAGTGTGCAAACTCTTCTGATCCATCTGTGGACTGGTGCAAGCATCTCGGAGTTGGAATATACGCTTTGATAAGGTGATCAAAGTATATGGTTTTATACAGACTTATGGTGAAGCCTGTATTTACAATAAAGTGAGTGGGAGCTCTATAGCATTTCTGATATTATATGTGGATGACATAATGTTCATTGGAAATGATGTAGAATTTTTTGATAGCATAAAAGGATATTTGAATAAGAATTTTTCAATGAAAGACCTCGGTGAAACTGCTTACATATTGGGCATCAAGATCTATAGAGATAGATCAAGACGCTTGATAAGACTTTTAATGAGTACATACCTTGACAAGATTTTGAAGGAGTTTAAAATGGATAAGTTAAAGGAGTTCTTGTCCGTATTGTAAGGTGTGAAGTTGAGTAAAGACTCAAAACCCGACCACGGCAGAAGATAGAGAGAGAATGAAAGTCATTCCCTATGCCTCGACCATAGGTTCTATAAAGTATGCCATGCTGTGTACCGGACCTATTGTATACCTTGCCATGAGTTTGGCAAGGGGTTACAATAGTGATCTAGGAGTAGATCACTGGACAGCGGACAGCGGTCAAAATTATCCTTAGTTACCTTAAAGAGGACTAAGGAAATGTTTCTCGGTTATGGTGATAAAGAGTTCGTCGTAAAGAGTTACATCGATGCAAGCTTTGACACTGATCTAGATGACTCTAAGTCTCAATCTAGATACGTATTGAACGTGGGAGCAATTAGCTAGAGTATCTCCATGTAGAGCATTGTAGACATAGAAATTTGCAAGATACATACGGATTTGAATGTGTCAGACCCGTTGACTAAACTTCTCTCACAAGCAAAACATGATCACACCTTAGTACTCTTTGGGTGTTAATCACATAGCAATGTGAACTAGATTATTGACTCTAGTAAACCCTTTTGGTGTTGGTCACATGGCAATGTGAACTATGGGTGTTAATCACATAAAGATGTGAACTATTGGTGTTAAATCACATGGCGATGTGAACTAGACTATTGACTCTAGTGCAAGTGGGAGACTGAAGAAAATATGCCCTAGAGACAATAATAAAGTTGTTATTTTACATTTCCTTATATCATGATAAATTTTTATTATTCATGCTAGAATTGTATTAACCGGAAACTTGATATACATGTGTGGATACATAGACAAAACACCATGTCCATAGTAAGCCTCTACTAGACTAGCTCATTAATCAATGATGGTTAAGTTTCCTAACCATAGACATGTGTTGTCATTTGATGAATGGGATCACATCATTAGGAGAATGATGTGATGGAAAAGACCCATCCGTTAGCTTAGGATATTGATCGTTCAGTTTTATTGCTATTGCTTTCTTCATGTCAAATACATATTACTTGCACTATGAGATTATGCAACTCTCGGATGCCAGAGGAATACCTTGTGTGCTATAAAATGTCACAAGTAACCGGGTGATTATAAAATGCTCTACAGGTATCTGCGAAGGTGTTTGTTGGGTTGGCATAGATCGAGATTAGGATTTGTCACTCCGAGTATCGGGGAGGTATCTTTGGGCCCTCTCGGTAATGCACATCATGATAAGCCTTGCAAGCAATGTGACTAATAAGTTAGTTGCGGGATGATGTATTACGGAATGAGTAAAGAGACTTGCCGGTAACAAGATTGAACTAGGTATGATGATACCGACGATCGAATCTCGAGCAAGTAACATACCAATGACAAAGGGAATAATGTATGTTGCATTACGGTACGACCGATACAGATCTTCGTAGAATATGTGGGAACCAATATGAGCATACAGGTTCCGCTGTTGGTTATTAACCAGAGAGGTGTCTCAGTCATGTCTACATAGTTCTCGAACCCGTAGGGTCCGCACGCTTAACGTTCGATGACGATTTTGTATTATATGAGTTATGTTATTTGGCGTCCGAATGTTGCTCGGAGGCCCGGATGACATCATGGACATGACGAGGAGTCTCGAAATGATCGAGAGGTAAAGATTCACATATTGGACAATAATATTAGGACACCGGAAGTGTTTCGGGGGTACCGGGTACATATCGGGTCACCGGAAGGGGTTCCGGGCATCCCGCCGGCAACTGCATGGGCCTAATGGGCCAAGAAGGGGACAGACCAGCCCCTAGGGGGTTGGTGCGCCCGATGTAGGCCGAAATAAAGGGGGAAGGTGAAAGTGCAATCATGCCCTTACATCATGTTTCGATGTTGATGACAATATACATGTGATACGTCTCCGTCGTATATATAATTTTTGATTGTTTCATGCCAATATTATACAACTTTTACATACTTTTAGCAACTTTTTATATGATTTATTTGGACTAACTTACTTATCCAGTGCCCAGTGCCAGTTCTTGTTTGTTGCATGTTTTTGTTTCACAGAAAATCCATATCAAATGAAGTCCAAATGCGATAAAACTTTACAGAGAATTATTTGAGAATATATGTGATTTTTAGGAGGTGGAATCAACGCAAATGGGGGCCCACAGTGCCCACAACCCATGAGGGCGCGCCAGGCACCCCCTGGCACACCCACGTGTCTTGTGCCCTCCTCGAAGGTCGGTTGGGGCCCTTCTTCTGGCGCAAGAAAGATAATTTATGGAAACAAATCGTGTAAAAATTTCAGCTTAATCGGAGTTACGGATCTCCGGGAATTTAAGAAACCGTGAAGGGCCAGATCCGGGGAGTGCGAAACAGAAGAGAACAGAGAGGGAGTTCCAATCTTGGAGGGGCTCCCGCCCCTCCGCTGCCATAGGAGACCATGGACCAGAGGGGGAATTCTCCTCCCCATCTAGGGGGAGGCCAAGGAAGAAGAAGAAGTAGGGGGGCTCTCTCCCCCTCGCTTCTGGTGGCGCCGGAGTGCCACCAGGGCAACGATCAGGACGGCGATCTACATCAACAATCTTGCTGCCATCAACACCAACTCTCTCCCCCTCTATGAAGCGGTGTAACACCTCTTCTCCCCACTGTAATCTCTACTTAAACATGGTGCTCAACTCCACATATTATTTCCCAATGATCTATGGTTATCATATGATGTTTGAGTAGATCCGTTTTGTCTTGTGGGTTAATCATGATCTTGGTTGGTATGATTGTATATTTTATTTATGGTGCTGTCCTACGGTGCCCTCTGTTCTCGCACAAACGTGAGGGCCCCCACTGTAGGGTCTTGCAATATGTTCATGGTTCGCTTATGGTGGGTTGCGAGAGTGACAAAAGCTTAAACCCGAGTAGGTGGGCTATGGCGTATGGGATAAAGAGGACTTGATACTTAATGCTATGGTTGGGTTTCACGACCTTAATGATCTTTAGTAGTGGCGGGTGCTTTCTAGAGTTCCAATAATAAGTGTATATGATCCAAGTAGAGAAAGTATGTTAGCTCATGCCTCTCCCTCATGTAGAATTGCAAGAATGATTACCGGTACTTGTTATCGATTGCCTAGGGACAAATAACTTTGTTGTTGACAGAAACCCTTTTACTAAACACCTAACTTTTATTATCTTGCAAAGTACTTCTCGTTTTATTCTTGCAAAGTAGTTCTAGCATCACACCTAGAAAATAGTTTCATACTTGTTTCCGATAAAGCAAACATCAAGTGTGCGTAGAGTTGTATCGGTGGTCGATAGAACTTGAGGGAATATTTGTTCTGCCTTTAGCTCCTCGTTGGGTTCGACACTCTTATTTATCAAAAAAGGCTACAAATGATCCCCTATACTTGTGGGTTATCAAGACCTTTTTCTAGCGCCGTTGCGGGGAATTATAGCATGGGGTGAATATTCTCGTGTGTGCTTGTTTGCTTTATCACCAAGTAGTTTTTTTATTTCTTGTTCTAAGTTGTTCTCTATCTTTACTTATGGATATCGAACACGAAATACCAAAAAAATTAGTTGTATCTGCTACTCATGGAGATGGGGAACCTCCTAAAACCCTCGATGATCGTTATGTGAAAGATATTTTGCACTACTTTGATAATCCTGAGAAAACCCCATTCAACTATATAATGGGAGTAACATTGGATCAACGTGAATACTTTAGGGATTATCGCTTTACTCATAAAGGGAAATTGTTATGGGATCAAATTCATATGTTGAAATGGTATGCTTGGAATGTATGCTTGAGATATGATTATACTTGTTGCTCTAGGATGAATGCTCCACATCTTGCCTTTTCATGCAAATTTAATGATAATGAAACCTTAGCTTCTTATGCTAATGGTATATATGATTACTATGATGTGGAATGAATAGAAGAATTTGTTGCTTTTAAGGGTGCTTCTGAAATTGAATCTCTATTTTTAAAGTATGAAGATGATGATGATACTGGCTATAGACCTGAAAATCTTGCTATTCTTAAATATTGCTATTATAATTATAAATACAATTGCGACATTGATGCATTTATTGAGAATATCTCTGCTGTCCAAGAAGAGACTAACATTTTGCATGAGTCTATGAAAGAAGAAAATGATGAAACTATGAGCTCATTGGCTGGAAAAGATGATGAGGAGAGCGAAGAACAAATGGAGGAAGAGAGGATTAGCTACCCGTGCCCACCTTCTAATGAGAGTAACTCTTCAACTCATACATTATTTAATGCCCCTTCGTTCTTACTGAAGGATGAATGCTATGATAATTGTTATGATCCCGTTGATTCATTTGAAATATCCATTTTTGATGAACTTGATGCTTGTTATGCTTGCGGCCAAGATGCCAATATGAATTATGCTTATGGAGATGAACTTGCTATAGTTCCTTATGTTAAGAATGACATTGTTGCTATTGCACCCACACATGATAGTCCTATTATCTTTTTGAATTCTCTCAACTACACTATATCAGAGAAGTTTGCTCTTGTTAAGGATTATATTGATGGGTTGCCTTCTACCGTTGCACATGATGATTTTGATGAATATAATATGCATGTGCTTGCTGATCCTACTTGCAATTATTATCAGAGAGGAACTATATCTCCACCTCTCTATGTTTCCAACACGGTAAAATTGCAAGAAACTGCTTATGCTATGTATTGGACTTTACTTGATGTGCATGAATTGTTCTTGTATGACATGCCAATGCATAGGAAGAGAATTAGACTTCGTCATTGCATGATATATGTTGCTTTGTGCTCACTTCTAAATGCTAAATCATTGTTGATTCAAATTGGTTTTGATATACCTTGGGATCCGGGTGGATTAATTACATGAACACTTTATGCCTAGCTTAATGGTTTTAAAGAAAGAGCTGCCAGGGATACAACCCGGAAGTTTTAGAGAGTCATTTATTTATGTTGAGTGCTTTTATAAAGTTTAAAAACAAAAAAATATAGAGGGGAACACAAAACTTTTCAAAAAGGAAAGTGAAAGTGAGAGAGACAAGCATTGTTGAAGTGGGGGAGCTCCTTGAACTTTGTTCATGCTCACGGAAACTTTGTGAATCTTAATTACAGAAACTTTTCAACAAAAATAATTATCCCCTTGTACAATTCCATTGTATTATAAAAATAATGTGCCAAGATTTTCCTTTAGGATGATTAAATTGCTTGTTGGTTTGTGCAGTGCCAAACCCAAACTTTGGCTTTAGTGCTCGATTTTCCATTTTTTACTGGAATGTCAAACGGTTCTGAAACTTTTTGCACAGTCTTTCTATACAATTTTTTTTATTTTTTCCTAATTGTTCATATTTTTTTGAGTTACATAAGTATGGTGGATGTTCAAATCTTTACAGACTATCCTGTTTTCACAGATTGCTGTTATAGCTTCGTTATTTGCGTATGTTTGAATTCTTGTTGAAGCCTCCTTGACTTGGGGCCATAGAATTGTGATAGCATACAGTGGGTAATTCTTTTTTATAATTATGAAATAATGTTTGCAGCAGTACATGATGGGATTTCATTGCCATATTCACTAACCCCACCACTAAAAGTTCGGTTAAGTTTTGTGTGGATGAAGTGTTCAAAGATCGAGGAGGTCTCGATGTGAGGAGAAGGAGGAGAGGAAAGAGCTCAAGATTGGGGAATTCCCAAGGCACCCCAAGTTAATATTCAAGGAGACTCAAGCGTCTAAGCTTGGGGATGCCCCGTAAGGCATCCCATCTTTCTTCAACAAGTATCAGTATGTTTTCGGATTCGTTTCGTTCATGCGATATGTGCAAATCTTGGAGTATCTTTTGCATTTAGTTTTCACTTTTATTTTATGGACCATACTGGTATGAGATAGTCCATGGTTGATTTATAGAATGCTCATTGCACTTAACTTATATCTTTAGAGTATGGCTTTATAGAATGCTTCATGTGCTTCACTTATATCATTTCAAGTTTGGATTGCCTGTTTCTCTTCACATAGAAAACCGTTATTTGTAGAATGCTCTTTTGATTCACTTATATTTATTAGAGCATGATATTTTATAGAAAGAATTAAACTCCCATGCTTCACTTATATCTATTTAGAGAGTCAACATGAATTGGTCATTTGCATGGTTAGTCATAAAATCCTACATAAAACTTATGGATCACTGAATATGATATGTTTGATTCCTTGCAATAGTTTTGCGATATAGAGATGGAATGTGTGGGAGCTACTAGTAAATGGTTGTGTTTAGCAAGAATATTGGTGTTAAGGTTTGTGATTCCCGAAGCATGCACGTATAGTCTCTCGTTATGCTATGATGTTGGAGCATGATTTATTATTGATTGTCTTCCTTATGTGTGGCGGTCAGGGACGAGCGATGGTCTTTTCCTACCAATCTATCCCCCTAGGGGCATACGTAGTAGTACTTTGCTTTGAGGGCTAATAAACTTTTGCAATATGTATATGAGTTCTTTATGACTAATGTGAGTCCATGGATTATACGCACTCTTACCTTTCCACAATTTGCTAGCCTCTACGGTACCGTGCATTGCCCTTTCTCACATCGAGATGTGGTGCAAACTTCGCAGGTGCATCCAAACCCCGTGATATGATACGCTCTACCACACATAAGCTTTATTATATCTTCCTCAAAATAGCCACCATACCTACCTATTATGGCTTTTCCATGGCCATTCCGAGACATATTGCCATGCAACTTCCACCGCTTCCATTTTGATGACTTGAGCATTCATTGTCATATTGCTTTGCATGATCATATAGCTGACATAGTAGTTGTGGCTCAGCCATTGTTCATCATTTTCCATACATGTTACTCTAGATCTTGCACATCCTGGTACATGCCAGAGGCATTCATATAGAGTCATACTTTGTCATAGGTATCGAGTTATAATTTTTATTTCTTTTGAGTTATAAGTAAATGGAAGTGTGATGATCATCATTATTCATTTTTGGAGCAGTGCCCCAGTGAGGAAAGGATGATGGAGACTATGATTCCCCCACAAGTCGAGATGAGACTCCGGACAATGAGAGAAAATAAAAGAAAGAAAAGAAAGAAAAAAAAGAAAAAAACAAAGAGAGAAGGGGCATTGTTAGTATCCTTTACCACACTTGTGCTTCAAAGTAGCACCATGTTTTTCATATGGAGAGTCTCCTATGTTGTCACTTTCATAAACTAGTGGGAATTTTTCATTATAGGATTAAATGCACACCCACTTAGTTATCATATTGAGCTTTCATACACTTATAGCTCTTAGTGCATTCGTTGCATGGCAATCCCTACTCCTCGCATTGATATCAATTGATGAGCATCTCCATAGTCTGTTGGTTAGCCGCGTCGATGTGAGACTTCCTTAGTTGTTTGTCTTCTCTATATTTACCCCTATCATCATACTCTATTCCACCCGTAGTGCTATATCCACGGCTCGCGCTCATGTATTGCGTGAGGGTTGAAAAAGCTGAAGCACATTAAAAAAATGAACCAATTGCACGGCTTGTCATCGGGGTTGCGCATGATAAATACTTTGTGTTAAGAAGACAGAGCATGACAAGACTATATGATTTTGTAGGGATATTTCTTTAGTGTTGATATTTTGAAAGGATTGATTGTTTGTTGGGATGCCTGAGTATTGATGTCTTTATGTCAAATTATAGACTATTGCTTTGAATCACTTATGTCTTCATATTCATGCCATGATTTGATATATGATCAAGTTTATGTTAGGTAGCCTTCCACATAAAAAATTATCTTTTTTATCATTTACCTACTCGAGGACGAGCAGGAATTAAGCTTGGGGATGCTGATACGTCTCTGTCGTATCTATAATTTTTGATTGTTTCATGCCAATATTATACAATTTTTACATACTTTTGGCAACTTTTTATATGATTTATTTGGACTAACTTACTTATCCAGTGCCCAGTGCCAGTTCCTGTTTGTTGCATGTTTTTGTTTCGTAGAAAATCCATATCAAACAAAGTACAAACACGATAAAAATTTACAGAGAATTATTTTGGAATATATGTGATTTTAAGGAGGTGGAATCAACGCAAACGCAGGCCCACAGTCCCCACAACCCACGAGGGCACGTCAGGCACCCCCTGGAGTGCCCATGTGTCTTGTGCCCTCCTCGAAGGTCGGTTGGGGCCCTTCTTCTGGCGCAAGAAAGATAATTTATGGAAAAAATCATGTAAATATTTCAGTGCAATCGGAGTTATGGATCTCCGGGAATTTAAGAAACCGTGAAGGGCCAGATCTGGGGAGCACGAAACAGAAGAGAACGGAGAGGGAGATCCAATCTCGGAGGGGCTCCCGCCCCTCCGCCGCCATAGGAGACCATGGAACAGAGGGGGAATTCTCCTTCTCATCTAGGGGGAGGCCAAGGAAGAAGAAGTAGGGGGGCTATCTCCCCCTCGCTTCTGGTGGCGCCGGAGTGCCACCAGGGCAACGATCAGGACGGCGATCTACATCAACAATCTTGCTGCCATCAACACCAACTCTCTCCCCCTCTATGAAGCGGTGTAACACCTCTTCTCCCCACTGTAATCTCTACTTAAACATGGTGCTCAACTCCACATATTATTTCCCAATGATCTATGGTTATCCTATGATGTTTGAGTAGATCCATTTTGTCCTGTGGGTTAACCGTGATCTTGGTTGGTATGATTGTATATTTTATTTATGGTGCTATCCTACGGTGCCCTCCATTCTCACGCAAACGTGAGGTACCCCGGCTGTAGGGTCTTGCAATATGTTCATGGTTCGCTTATAGTGGGTTGCGAGAGTGACAGAAGCTTAAAGCCGAGTAGGTGGGCTATGGCGTATGGGATAAAGAGGACTTGATACTTAATGCTATGGTTGGGTTTCACGACCTTAATGATCTTTAGTAGTTGCAGATGCTAGCTAGAGTTCCAATCATAAGTGTATATGATCCAAGTAGAGAAAGTATGTTAGCTCATGCCTCTCCGTCATGTAGAATTGCAAGAATGATTACCGGTACTTGTTATCGATTGCCTAGGGACAAATAACTTTCTTGTTGACACAAACCCTTTTACTAAACACCTAACTTTTATTATCTTGCAAAGTAATTCTTGTTTTATTCTTGCAAAGTAGTTCTAGCATCACACCTACAAAATAGTTTCATACTTGTTTTCGATAAAGCAAACGTCAAGTGTGCGTAGAGTTGTATCGGTGGTCGATAGAACTTGAGGGAATATTTGTTCTGCCTTTAGCTCCTCATGGGGTTCGACACTCTTATTTATCAAAAAAGGCTACAAACGATCCCCTATACTTGTGGGTTATCAACATGTAGGGGACTAACAATGTTCGTCAAGTGAATCTCAGGTGTTAATCCACGGTTCATCTAAAGTGTGTGGATCGTGAGCAGACGAAGTGGATTGTACTCAAGGAAGACGTGTCAAAATGAATACATATTTGTTTTCTTGAGTATAGGATCTCACACTATTAATAGGGGATCGATAGGGTTAGTAAAAGACTTGCTCTTGCCACAAATCTCCTTCCCAAAATTCATTAAGATCTATCACTATACTCTTTGGCTCATTCTGCCTATGGCCATGCCGGATGTCTGGGCTGCTAGCCGGATGTACGGCCCGCACGCCGGATATCCAGACCTTGCTATCCAGAGAACAACATATGGAGGTGTTCTCTTCCGGATGTCCGAGCTGCCTGCCAGATGTCCGGGTCACCTGCTGGATATCCGGCCCGCATGCTGGATATCCGATTCCTGCTATCCAGAATACAATATATAGTGGTGTTTCCTTCCGGATGTCCAATCCTCCATGCCGGATGTCCGGGCTCTCCATACACCCCGGATTTCTAGGCCTCCATGTCGGATGTCCGACCCAAGCTATCCAGAGAGCGTCTTCAGTTGCGTGGGCTAGCCGGATGTCCGGCCACCTTGCCAGATGTCCGGGCCTTTCAGTATTGCCGGATGTCCGCGCTGCGCCCCGGACATCCGGGCCCTCTGTTCTGTTCTCTGCTTTCTGCCTGTGTCTACACATACTGCACTAGGCTGAATGTCCGGGCCATGTCCCAGATGTCCGGCCTACCCTATCACTTACACTACAATGGCCATATTTTCTCACACACTATATATAGCCCTCTTCCCCCGTAGGAGAGGGTTGACCATTCACTTTGAAAAAACCCTAGAACACATTTCACTCTCTCTCACTCTTCCACACCAAATCTTAGATCCCTAAGGGATTTGAGAGCATTTGAGAGAAGTTATCCGACCAAGTGATAGATCCACTCTTTCCCCTTCTTTGTACCAAAGGAATTCGTGATTTGGGCAAGTCTTGAGGTTTTCCCCATCGTTCTTGTTACTCTTGGAGATTGGAGACTCCTAGGCAGTAGGAGTCTTTTGGAGAGGAATCGACCATTGTGATTACCCCCAGAAAAGTTTGTGAGGGTTTGGAGACCACCCCAAGGTCTACCACTAGTGGTTGAGAAACACCTTCATGGTGTTGTCTCAAAGGGAGAATAGGGTGAGCCTTCATGGCGTTGGTGTGCCTTCGTGGTAATGTCCACCTCTCTAATGGTGATGTAGCTTCCCTCCAAGGAAGTGAACATCAGCATACATCCTCGTCTCCCGGAGTTGCAGTTATTCCTAACCCTAACTCTCTACTTGTGGTTACTTGTCTCTTAGCACTTACTTATACCATATTGTGCTTGCTTACTCACATATTTGTGTTACTTGTTTATCTTTCTTAGCTCTTAGCATCATACTTGCAATTGTTAGGCTCACTTTCATATTTCGCATTATTGCCTAAAATTGCTTAGTAATAATTAAAATTTGTAATTGTACCTATTCACCCCCCTCTAGGTCCATCTCAGTCCTTTCAATTGGTATCAGAGCCTCGTGCTTTATTCTTGTGGCTTAACCACCCTAGAGCGAGATGAACCCCGATGGGACTCCCCTTGTTGCGGATCCAAAGAATACGAACGTGGCTTCCATGGAAGTCAAGTCCTTTACTTTTGAGGATCTGGAATGGGCGCTTGCTAAGGAAAAGGAGGAGCATGATGCTTCTCTTGAGGCCTTGGTCCAAATGAGACTAGACACACTAACCAAGATGCTTGCACCACTTTCTGGTGGTGCAGCCTCGAGGCCAGCTGTGCCTACTCCTTCACTTGGCCAACAACCTCCTAGTATTGAACACTCCAGTGTTCCTTGGCTTTATGCAAGACCCCAAATAGTGAAACCAAAGTATAACCCTCAAGGCAAACCTCCTTTACTTGATGACACTACCAATTTTGCTTTGTGGAGAGTTGCTATGCAGGATCATCTTCCATATGGAAATGATGAGAAGTTGGAGATCTTGGAGTATGGCTACCAAGCAGTTGACCCGAAGAATCTTACTCCAAGAGAGCTATATGACAAGAATCTCAATGGCACAACAACCATGTGCATAAGGAGAGGTATGACTGACAAGCAAAGGATACCATACATACATATCACAAGTGCCAAGGAATTATGGGATAGCATTTTGAGGACCAAGACCGGTACCTCCACTCTCTGGCTTGCTCAATATGAAATTGCCAAGGGACAATTGCAAAAAAATTGTATGGAGAAAGGTGAATCTCCCAAGAAACTCCTTGAGCATCTCGTTACTGTCACCGCTGACATCGAGTCATGTGAGTGTGACAAGACACAAGATGGATTCAACTTGACTAAGCGATTTCTCGTGGATAAATTGCTCCATGCTCTTGCTCTGTATCATCACCAAATGGTGTGGGACATAAGACAACACCATGGATTCAAGGAAATGACTCCAAATGACATCATGTCCACTTTCCAACTATTTGAAGAGTCAAAGGAAAATGCTACAAAACATCTTGCCATGCATGGTACCTCAACATCAAAAATCAATCTTGCTTTGAAGGCCAAGCATGTACATGAAGAAGAGCAAAGTGAAGAAGAAGATGATGAGGATGAGGATGGTGATGAGATCGACTCCGATGAGAGTCCTTCATATGAAGAGATTTCCCTCTTTGTCAAGAAGTTTAGCGCGGGAAAATTCAAGGGAAGATTCCAGAAGAAGAAAGTGAGAAAATTTTACAACTGTGAAGAAGCCAACCACTTCTCCAACGATTGCCCCTATGATAAGAGAGAAGATAAACCAAGGTTTCCGAAGACCTTTCCCAAGAAGAAGTTGCCAAACCCCTTGAACTCAAAGCTCAAGAAGAGAGATGGGAAAGAAATGGTTGCTCATGAAGAATCTGATCCAGATGATGTTAGTGGTGTTGCCGGAGTTTCTCAAGATTCTCAAAACACCTTGAGGCTAGTCAACAAGAGTGGTGATGTGGTCACCTACAACTATATGAAAGACTACAAGGGCAACGCTCACAAGTGCCTATCGGATTATGGGTTCCGGCAAACCCTTGTGAGGTTCGAACTCTGGGGTGCGCACGAAGAACACTCTCTCCCTGACTCGCACGCTCAACGATTCCACGGCCTAGCTCGACGAACCCAAAAAACAAGAGACACAGGGGTTTATACTGGTTCGGGCCACCTTGCGGTGTAATACCCTACTCCAGTGTGTGGGTGGATTGCCTCGAGGGGCTGAGGATGAACTAGTACAATGGATGAACAGCCTCAGGAGGTGAGGTGTTCTTGGGCTCGATGAGCTGGTGAACTCGTCAAGGTGGAATGAATCTGATCCCCTCTATGGTGGTGGCTAAGTCCTATTTATAGTGGCATTGGTCCTCTTCCCAAATGTTAGGCGGGAAGGGATCCCACAACGGCCAAGTTTGAAGGGGGACAACTAGTACAAGCTATCCTGACAAAAGGTGGTCTTCGCATGTCAAAGGCTCTGGTAATGATGCTGCTGTGGGCTCCGTGATGACCTCCATCCCGCCATCCTGCTGGTCTTGGTATTGGTCTTGTTGCACAGATATGGAAACCTTTGCCTGATTCCTCGGGACCCCGCGCCTGCGCTTGACTCCTTAGCACCAAAGAGGAAACTGGCACACTGCACCCGCTGGCGCCCACCTGGCCTTGGTCGTCATGGCTTACGTCACGCGAATCTCGCGAGGTGCCCCTTGCATAGATATCTCCGCTCCTTGGGAGCCTGCCTGGTGAGGCTGCCCCTAGGGAGGTCTTGGTGTCGTCCGCCTCGCGAGGCTCGGCCCCTCGAGAGGGTCTTGAGCTGTTGCTGCTGAAGATGGGCCATACCAGGCCGTTGGTGGAGCCACACGTTGGGCCACAGGCAGGAAATTCTAGGCACCCTGGGTCCCAGAGCGCCGACAGTGCCTAATGGCAAAGGTCGTGGTAGAAGATGGAGAGAACCAAAACTCTCCTGACAAGGTCAAGGTAACTCCACGACCAAATCCTGCTCTCTTCACACCTCCTACTCCTAGTGATGAGTACCTTGATGCGGAGGATAATTATGATGATAATGATATAGATGACCCCATGTTTGCTAAATTAAATAAGGTCATGTGCTCCTTCAAAGGAAAGAAGCTCACTATGTTTAGTATGCTTATGGAGATGGTGGGTAAGCACACCGTCACCATTAAGGAACTCAAAACCCTCGTAACCGTGGAAAAGGACAAATATTAAATCCTTGAGCGGAAAGTCCAATATGAGGAAGCACAAACTGATGAACTATGCTTGAAAATTGGTGCAAACATTGATGTTCATGCTAAAGATCTTGCCTCCTTGAAAAAGGCTAAGGACTCTTGCGAAGAGTTGATGAATGATAAAAGTAAGCTTGCAAAGTCTCATGCTTCTCTGTCTAAGGATTGTGAGCTCCTTTCCGTGTCTCTCAAGACTAAGGAAGAAGAGCTCACCCTTCTTACAAAGAGTTTTGAGACGCTCAAGCTTACTTATCTTGAAACTCTAGCCAAGGCTAACTCTGATCCTATTATTAATGTTGATGCTTGTACTACTAACTCTAGTAGTGACCTAGCATCTATTCTTGAGGAGAATTGCTTTCTCAAGGCTCAAATCGAGAAAGGTCTCATGACATGTGCTCAAGGAAAAAAGAACCTAAATAAGGTATTGGGCCAACACAATGAGGTGTTTGCCAAAGAGGGGCTCGGGTTTGACCCAAGCACAAGCAGGAAGAAGACGTCTTCTCAAAAGTGCACCACTCATCTAAAAGAAACATTTGTACGAGAAGGGCACATGGAGAAAGGTAAGGTTGTTAGTGGGAAGGCCAAAAGGGGCATGCCCACCATCAACAAGCCAAAAGAGTTCATGCCTCCATCCTGTGTACTCCATAAAACTAAGGATGGAGAAGTTTATGCAAAGTTTGTTGGTCCTCGAATTGCATTCCGGTTTTATGCTATTTGGGTCCCTAAGACCCTTGTGACTAACTTGAGAGGTCTCATTGCAAAATGGGTGCCTCTAACCAAGTCATAATTGTGTGTAGGTTGCTTTCTCTGGTGGAGTAAAATGGGTGATCGATAGTGGATGTACCAATCATATGACCGGAGATAGCAAATTGCTCTATGATTTCATGGAAGCTATTCAACCATTTATGAGCATTATGTTTGGTGGAGGATCAAAAGGATAGGTACTCGGGTTGGGCAAGGTGGCTATCACAAATGACATGTCTCTTGCAAATGGCATGCTTGTCCAATCCCTTAAATACCATTTGCTTTCCGTTCTTCAATTGGCTTCTGTTGGTTATGATACACTCTTTGGACTAACAGATGTGAAAGTCTTTAAGAGAGATACTCTCGAAGTGGATTTTGTTGGAGAGTTGTATGGCAACCTTTACACGGTTGATTTCTCGAAAGAGAGCACATTCCATGCAACTTGTCTAATGGCCAAGTCCGACAAGGTATGGTTTTGGCATCGCCGGCTAGCCCATGTCGGCATGAGAAATGTTCAAGATATCTTAAAGGGTAATCACATCCTTGGAGTAACCAATGTCTCTTTTGAGAAAGATCGTGTGTGTAGTGCATGCATAGCCGGGAAGCAACATCAATTAAAGCACCCACCCAAGAATATTGTGTCTACTTCAAGGCCTTTGGAGCTCCTTCATGTGGATCTTTTTGGGCCTCCTTCATGGGATAGTCTTGGTGGGAAAAATCAAGGGCTTGTCATTGTTGATGATTACTCAAGATATACATGGGTGTTCTTCCTCAAGTCCAAGGACGAGAGGAAGATTACCTTCATCGATTTTGCCAAGCAAGAACAACACAAGTTTGACAAAGAAATCTTGGCATAAGAAGTGATAATGGCTCTGAGTTCAAGAATTACACCTTGGAAGAATTTCTTAGTGATGAAGGGATTGAGCATCAATATTCAGCTCCATACACTCCGCAACAAAATGGTGTAGCCGAAAGGAAGAACTATACACTTGTGGAGATGGCAAGGTCCATGTTGGATGAATACAAGTCGCCACATAGTTTCTGGACCGAGGCTGTCAACACCGCATGCCATGCATTAGACCGGCTCTTCCTCCGCACAATATTGGAAAAGACTCCATATGAGATCCTAACTAGGAACAAGCCAAATGTCAAATACTTTCGTGTATTTGGGTGCAAATGTTTCATCCTCAACAAACGAGAAGAGTTAGGAAAATTTCAATCCAAAACAATCGAGGGCATATTTGTTGTCTATGGATCAAAGTCGCACGCCTATAGAGTCTACAAAAAATCCAATGGATGTGTTATAGAAACTTGTGACGTGGTGTTTGATGAATTTAATGGCTCCCATGGGGAGCAAGTTGATCTAACACTAGTACGCGTCAGTGCTATACAAACGGTTTTTAACCCCTTTCCGCGATGACATTTGGAACCATCGCCTAGTGAGTGACGGCGATAGGGGGGTCCTTCCCACATGACCCAGAAACCGCCGGGGATATGGCCCTCCTAGCACACACGCTCGGCAAAATGAATTCGGGTGCGACCCGCGAACGCTCAAATACGGAAATACGTACAGTAGAGCTAAAAAGTACAATTATATAGGCGAAATTGATTCTGGTCGCAAGTACATCCCACATAGTCAGTCCCCGGTAAATGTTTCTGTTAGTATGTACATCCCACACAGTCGCTCCAAGGAAAACGTTTCCGTTCATAGGTACATCACACACAATTTTTCCCGTTAAATCGTTTGTGATAGTGTTGCCATTGCACACGATATTAACAATTTTATCGTTGGCATTATTGAATGCATCACACACGGTCCGTAGAAGAAACTGTGTGGCAAAGGCTGTCCATCACAAAAAAAATTTATGTGGTAAACATTTGCGCAAGGTGGCCTAACGCAAACAGTTTTCAAGAGAAAAGTCATGTGTGATTGTTCATTGATCCAACACGGTTTATTCCAAGAAACTGTGTGCGTTGCCTGAGGTCATCGCCCACGGTATTTTTTCAATAACCGTTTGCAATAGCAAAACCCAATTAGCAGGCTAATTCGCCATTAGCAGGCTAATTGCCCTATTATTAATAATCCATTTATTAATCTAATTGACATTCATATTAAGCACATAATATATTTCATTTCCATATTAAGGAAGCAGAATTTCATAATTGAAATACATCATAGTACAACGTGATATAGCTTCTGCACTCAGCTACCCCATTACACAACTGCACCAGCACCAAGTTTCACATGCAACATGTAGAACCTTTCGAAATTAGGATCATAGACGAATATAGACACATGCATCTCATATGGAAAACTACTGAAGAGGAAGGTGAATATTGAGCCTTCATTCATGTTGAAGGTCTTTGCAACTTTAGGCCAGTGCTTGTGGATGATTGCCCGTCCATCCTTCGTCCTCTTCAGGAACACTTCAATATTGAACCGTGGGTGTTGTATGAAAACCTTCCTCGCCTCCTGGCCATAGAGGTGGTTTGAGAGGTAATCATTAGTGAATTGCTTTGGAAAGGCCTGAAAACAAGGATGTGCATAAATATCTTCTCTATATTGGAAATGGGGCAAAGGTATAAAAAGGCAAGGTACAATAGTTTGTACCATCTTGTAGTAAACTGATGTCTTCTTCATTGTACAGACAAATATCTTGTTGTTTTTTGTCGCTATATTCTTTATCCTAACAATCTTTCTGAGTTTCTTGATTTGATTGATATTCATGGACAACTCATTTCCCCATATGCAAAAAGGGTCGAACAGTGGGTCAAAACCTTTGACAGCAGGACCTACATGTGCAAGACCAAATTGTTAAAAACCTAAATATTAGAATGGTTCCTGCAATTTCACAATATGTGCTATTAGACAACGGACCATGCATGTGCTAACCTCGATTGTAAAACTCAGTGCTTCCCATTGTTTCCCTGCAACACATATACGGCAGTTAGTCATCAAGTTAAGTAAGGGTCCGCGTGCAGTCAGTAAAATATGTTGATGAAAAATAAGCACATTGCAGATTCATCAGATTATTTCTCATGTATTTACTACAACCAAATTCAATTTATTCCTCACATGGTATACAATAACAGAATGCACCCACAACTATTGAACATCGCATTGCAGAATTGAACCAAATAGTTAACTAAACACCACAACACAAATGAACCAAACGTTAACGGAGCACCACATTGCACAATGTATAACCAAACCAAGCATGCTTGACAACTTGGAAATATAGCAATTGTATTCGTTTCTCATGTATTTTGTAAAGATAAATTCGATTTATTTCTCACATAGAAGATAATACAAAATTGCAGCCTCAAGAATTGAACATCACATTTGCAGAATTGAACCAAACAGTTAACTGAAGACGACAACTAATTAACAAAACAGTTAATAGTGAGCACCACACTGCACGACATATAGAACATACACACTAGAGCAACAAATTGCATGGTAAAATTAGATAGCACAATTCACTAGAATTTGTGAAGAAAAGGCAGGAGCAGCACACGCAACGGGTAAACCGAGCATGATTAACCAGCGTAGGTAGCAAATGGCAATGTGCTTCTCCAAGATCTGGGGGTCGGCACGAATGGCAGCCATCGCGACCTCATCCGCGTGTGCGATCGCGATTTGCTTCTCCGTTGCCAAATGCACCTTGAGATCCTGGCTATACTGCATGCACCATGGCTTACAACGACGCTTATTTGGTGGAGGGGTGATGTCTACTACACAACCTTCTTCTTGTAGACGTTGTTGGGCCTCCAAGTGCAGAGGTTTGTAGGACAGTAGCAAATTTCCCTCAAGTGGATGACCTAAGGTTTATCAATCCGTGGGAGGCGTAGCATGAAGATGGTCTCTCTCAAGCAACCCTGCAACCAAATAACAAAGAGTCTCTTGTGTCCCCAACACATCCAATACAATGGTAAATTGTATAGGTGCACTAGTTGGGTGAAGAGATGGTGATACAAGTGCAATATGAATAGTAGGTAACAAGTGGTAAAAGTGAGCATAAACGGTATTGCAATGCTAGGAAACAAGGCCTAGGGTTCATACTTTCACTAGTGCAAGTTCTCTCAACAATAATAACATAATTGGATCATATAACTATCCCTCAACATGCAACAAAGAGTCACTCCAAAGTCACTAATAGCGGAGAACAAACGAAGAGATTATTGTAGGGTACAAAACCACCTCAAAGTTATTCTTTCTGATCAATCTATTCAAGAGTTCGTACTAGAATAACACCTTAAGACACAAATCAACCAAAACACTAATGTCACCTAGATACTCCAATGTCACCTCAAGTATCCGTGGGTATGATTATATGATATGCACCACACAATCTCAGATTCATCTATTCAACCAACACAAAGAACTTCAAAGAGTGCCCCAAAGTATCTACCGGAGAGTCAAGACGAAAACGTGTGCCGACCCCTATGCAAAAGTTCACGAGGTCACGCAACTCGCAATTTGATCACCAAAACATACATCAAGTGGATCACGTGATATCCCATTGTCACCACAGATAAGCACATGCAAGACATACATCAAGTGTTCTCAAATCCTTAAAGACTCAATCCGATAAGATAACTTCAAAGGGAAAACTCAATTCATCACAAGAGAGCAGAGGGGGAGAAACATCATAAGATCCCAATATAATAGCAAAGCTCGCGATACATCAAGATCGTACCACCTCAAGAACACGAGAGAGAGAGAGAGAGAGATCAAACACATAGCTACTGGTACATACCCTCAGCCTCGAGGGTGAACTACTCCCTCCTCATCATGGAGAGCGCCAGGATGATGAAGATGGCCACCGGAGAGGGGGGGATCCCCCTCTCCGGCAGGGGGCCGAAATGGGTCTAGATTGGTTTTCGGTGGCTACGGAGGCTTCTGGCGGCGGAACTCCCGATCTAGTTTTCTTTCTGGAAGTTTTGGGTTATATACGAGGTGTTGGAGTCGGGAACAAGGCAGGGGGGTCTCCAGGCTATCCACGAGCCAGGGGGCGTGCCCCCCACCCTCGTGGGCAGCCCGAGACTCTTCTGTCCCAATTCTTTTCCTTCCTGGCCTTCTTCTGGTCCAAAAATAAGTTCCGTGAAGTTTCAGGTCAATTGGACTCCGTTTGGTTTTCTTTTCTGCGATACTAAAAAACAACGAAAAAACAAAAACTGGCACTAGGCTCTAGGTTAATAGGTTAGTCCCCAAATCATATAAAATAGCATATAAATGCATATAAAACATCCAAGGTTCATAATATAATAGCATGGAACAATAAAAAATTATAGATACGTTGGAGACGTATCAAGCATCCCCAAGCTTAATTCCTACTCGTTCTCGAGTAGGTAAATGATAAAAACAGAATTTTTGATGTGGAATGCTTTCTAGCATGTTCTTCAATGTATTTTTCTCTATTGTGGCATGAATGTTCAGATCCGAAAGATTCAAGATAAAAGTTTATTATTGACATAAAAATAGTAATACTCCAAGTATGCTAATCAAGCAATTATGTCTTATCAAAATAACATAGCCAAAGAAAACTTATCCCTACAAAATCATATGGCCATGCTTCATTTTTGTCACACAAAATGCTCCCATCATGCACAACCCCGATGACAAGCCAAGCAATTGTTTCATACTTAGCCTTTTCAAACTCTTTCAACTTTTACACAATATATGAGCGCGAGCCATGGACATAGCACTATGGGTGGAATAGAATATGATGATTGAGGTTGTGTGAGAAGACAAAAAGGTAGAAAGTCTCACATTGACACGGCTAATCAATGGGCTATGGAGATGCCCACCAATTGATGTCAATGCAAGGAGTAGGGATTGCCATGCAACGGATGCACTAGAGCTATAAATATATGAAAGCTCATCAAACAAACTAAGTGGGTGTGCATCCAACTTGCTTTCTCATGAAGACCTAGGGCATTTGAGGAAGCCCATCATTTGAATATACAAGCCAAGTTCTATAATGAAGAATTCCCACTAGTATATGAAAGTGACAAAATAAGAGACTCTCTATCATGAAGATCATGGTACTACTTTGAAGCACAAGTGTGGAAAAAGGATAGTAACATTGTCCCTTCTCTCCTTTTCTTCTTTTTTTGTTTGGGCCTTCTTTTTTTGGCCTCTTTTTCTATTTTTTTTACTTTTCGTCTGGAGTCTCATCCCGACTTGTGGGGGAATCATAGTCTCCATCATCCTTTCCTCACATGGGACAGTGCTCTAATTATGATGCACACTTTTATTTACTTACAACTCAAGAATTACAACTCGATACTTAGAACAAAATATGACTCTATGTGAATGCCTCCGGTGGTGTACCGGGATTGCGATGCCAGAAAAGAGCTTGATGTCTACTACACGACCTTCTTCTTGTAGATGTTGTTGCCCCTCCAAGTGCAGAGGTTTGTAGGACAGTAGAAAATTTCCCTCAAGTGGATGACCTAAGGTTTATCAACCCGTGGGAGGCGTAGGATGAAGATGGTCTCTCTCAAACAACCCTGCAACCAAATAACAAAGAGTCTCTTGTGTCCCCAACACACCCAATACAATAGTAAATTGTATAGGTGCACTAGTTCGGCGAAGAGATGGTGATACAAGTGCAATATGGATAGTATATATAGGTTTTTGTAATATGAAAATATAAAAAAGCAAGGTAACAAGAGGTAAAAGTGAGCGTAAATGGTATTGCAATGCGTTGAAACAAGGCCTAGGGTTCATACTTTCACCAGTGCAAGTTCTCTTAACAATAATAACATAATTGGATCATATAACTATCCCTCAACATGCAACAAAGAGTCACTCCATAGTCACTAATAGCGGAGAACAAACGAAGAGATTATTGTAGGGTACGAAACCACCTCAAAGTTATCCTTTCTGATCGATCTATTCAAGAGTCCGTAGTAAAATAACATGAAGCTATTCTTTCCGTTCAATCTATCCTAGAGTTCGTACTAGAATAACACCTTAAGACAAAAATCAACCAAAACCCTAATGTCACCTAGATACTCCAATGTCACCTCAAGTATCCGTGGGTATGGTTATAAGATATGCATCACACAATCTCAGATTCATCTATTCAACCAACACAAAGAACTTCAAAGAGTGCCCCAAAGTATCTACCGGAGAGTCAGGACGAAAACGTGTGCCAACCCCTATGCATAAGTTCACAAAGTCACAAAACTCGCAAGTTGACCACCAAAAACATACATCAAGTGGATCACGTGATATCCCATTGTCGCCACAGATAAGCACATGCAAGACATACATCAAGTGTTCTCAAATCCTTAAAGACTCAATCCGATAAGATAACTTCAAAGGGAAAACTCAATTCATCACAAGAGAGTAGAGGGGGAGAAACATCATAAGATCCAACTATAATAGCAAACCTCGTGATACATCAAGATCGTTCCGAATCAAGAACACGAGAGAGAGGGATCAAACACATAGCTACTGGAACATACCCTCGGCCCCGAGGGTGAACTACTCCCTTCTCGTCATGGGGAGCGTTGGGATGATGAAGATGGCCACCGGAGAGGGATTTCCCCCTCCAGCAGGGTGCCGGAACGGGTCTAGATTGGTTTTTGGTGGCTACGGAGGCTTTTGGCGATGGAACTCCCGATCTAGGTTTCTTTCTGGATGTTTTGGGTTATATAAGTGGTGTTGGAGTCAGGAACAAGGCAGGGGGTCTCCGGGTTGTCCACGACGCAGGGGGCTCGCCCAGGGGGGTGGGCACGCCCCCACCCTTGTGGGCAGCCCAAGACTCTTCTGGCCCAATTCTTTTACTTCTTGGCCTTCTTCTGGTCCAAAAATAAGTTCCGTGAAGTTTCAGGTCAATTATTCTCCGTTTGGTTTTCCTTTTCTGTTATACTCAAAAACAACGAAAAAACAGAAACTGGCACTAGGCTCTAGGTTAATAGGTTAGTCCCAAAAATCATATAAAATAGCATATAAATGCATATAAAACATCCAAGGTTGATAATATAATAGCATGCAACAATAAAAAATTATAGATATGTTGGAGTCGTATCAAGGGGTCGGTGATTTGGGTGGAAGGTGTTGTGCTCGCGCCGGCGGTCGGGGCATGTGGGATGTGCAAGGAGGAGGATGGGGGTCGGATGTGGATTACCTGCCTGGATAGACGAGGCCGAGCATCATGAAGGAGGGTCGCCGGCGAGGAGGCGGTGCTGCAAGCCAGAAGTGAAGGTTTCAACTTGGAAAGGAAGGCGGAAACAGGGGAAATGTGGCTCTTGGTATGGGGGAGGGGGCTGGGAGGTAGATATTTCCGCGGAAGCCGAAAATTTGGAATCGCTTCAGCAAAAAAACTGGCGCGCAAAGTGTCATCAGACACGGTCCCTTATTCAGAACTGTGTATGATATGTGAATATCACAAACGATTCAGATAGCTTAACCCATGTGTGATGAGTTTGAACGTAAAAAATTTTGGTTCGAATTTCCATGGTTACAGTGGTCATCCACGTCATTACATAATTTGGGTACACAAAGGAGACTACAACACACCCACACTTCTTAATCGAGCAAGTTCAGCAATTAAACAGAGCTAGCTGACCTAAACATTACTCTAACAAATTAAAGACCGGTGCTCTTAATTAAACAAAACAAAGGGTACTACTACGGCTGGTGCTCGTCGATCTCTGCCGCCTCCTCCATGTCCAGCTCGCGCCCGACGGTCTCCTGGGGATGGGGCTCCATGGCATCCATCGCACCATACTCGGCAAGCATCTCGCCATCCGCGTCTGCCATCTCTTTGGAAAAGGCCACCACGAGATGGGTGTGGGCGGACGTGATCTGGGCTTGGACGGGCTCCGTTGTCGCATGGTATGCGGCGGAGGAACGGATGGCTGCTCGAACACTCTTGGTGATCGCCAGCTCTTCGGCCGTGGGTTGCTGACCATTGTTGGAGAAGCTTTGTTTGATTTGTGCAGTGACCGCCAGGAGATGGGCATGGGAGGCCTCGACATGGTCGTGGGCGGCCTCCATCAGGGCTAAGGCCGCCACTGCGGAACGGACAACTGCTGTGCCGCTCTCGCCAGTTGCAATCCCCAAGGCAGATGTTGCTGCTACCACCTGAGAAGGAACAACAACCATTTGGGCTTCCTTGGCCGTCCGGTCGCAGATTGCGGCAGCGCTCATGCACCTTGTTAGCACGCGCATGGCGGCTGCGGCCGCGCTCTCGTCAGAGCGGGCCACCGAAGTTGCCCTCACGACACGGGTCCACGTTTCCATCTTTCACCGGCAACGATTAAACAGTGAAATGATATTTGGGGAGCGAGCTAGTGTGCTTGAGACGCCGGTTGTGGACTGTAGCCAACACACCTTCTCGCATAAGCCATAGGCGTACTATACACCGACGATGCTCCAGGATATTTTGTGGTGCATCTCACACGGTTGGTGATAATAAACTGTGTGCGATCTACTTGATTTTTCATCTTGATTTGAATTACATAATGTGGTCACAGCGACAATGGACGGCGTTTGAATTGTTATACCTTTTATCTGTAGTGAACATGCAACTATATGCGTGTCGTAAAAGGATAGGAATTATTCAGGGTTCGTTTGAACATTTTACACATTAAATTCATTTTCTAGCCATTCCAGGTGCACAATTCAAAATAAAACTACATGCAATTTCTACGGTGCACCAACATGAGTTGTAAAATCATATATGTGTCCATGGGTTTATGCTTATGTCCCATGCAAGAAATGGGGATGAAATTCGAACACCGCGGCACCGTGGCTCTCCGGCAAATGTCGACATACTTGCTTTTGTAATTCTAGTAAATCCAAAATTCGTCCGAAATTCATGAAACTTGGCATGCCATCATCGAGCGGCATCAATATGCCATGGTAAATTTTTTGTCCCATTTGGGTCAGGTTTGGGTATATGTTTCTCACAAACCATAGCTCCTCACAACAAGCCTGGTGGTTTCGGTAGGGAACGTTTCACCTTTCTGGACGAAACAATATCCATTGTCTCTTCTCGATTTCAATTTTTTCCTAGTGTCAACATAGAACAACAGGAGTGTTGTGTTAATTTTCAGGATTTTTCGGGGTTCGTTTGGACATTTTTATGCATTAATTGAGTTTTCAATGCATTTATGTGCATAATTCAAATTTGAACTACATGCACATACTCTAATGCATATAAATTGGTTGAAACTTCAAATATGTGTTCTTGGTTGCATGCTTAGGTCCCATACAAGAAATGGGAATGAATGTCAAGCACCCTACCATTGTCACTCGCCCGCAAACATTGAGATACCTGGTTTTTAAATTCTAGTAAATCGAAAACTCGTCTGAAATTCATGAAACTTGGCATGCTATCATGGAACGGCATGAACATGCCGTGGTAAAAAATTGTCCCATTTGGGGCAGGTTTGGGTATATGCTTCTCACAACAAGCATGATGGTTTCGGTAGCGAACGTCCCACCTTTGGGGACGAAATGATATCCATTGCCACTTATTGTTTTCAAAAAATTTCTCGTGTCAACATAGAACAACAGGAGTGTTGTGTCAATTTTTGTGATTTTTCGGGGTTCTTTTGGACATTTTTATGCATTAACTGGGGTTTCAATACATTTATGTGCATAATTCAAATCTAAACTACATCCACATGCTCGAGTGCATATAAATTGGTTGAAAAATCAAATATGTGTCCTTGGGTGCATGCTTAGGTCACATGGAAGAAATGGGAATGAATTTCAAACACCAGGGCACCGTTGATTGCCGGCAAAACATTGAGATACCTGGTTTTTAAATTCTAGTAAATCCAAAACTCGTCTGAAATTCATGAAACTTGGCATGCTATCATGGAGCGGCATCAACATGTCGTGGTAATTTTTTTGTCCCATTTGGGGCAGTTTTGGGTTTATGCTTCTCACAAACCAGAGGTTCTCACAACAAGCATGATGGTTTCAGTAGGGAACGTCCCACCTTTGGGGACGAAACAATATCCATTGCCTCTTATTGCTTTCAAAAAATTTCTCGTGTCAACATAGAACAACAGGAGTGTTGTGTCAATTTTTGTGATTTTTCAGGGTTCGTTTGGACATTTTATGCATTAACTGAGTTTTCAATGCATTTATGTGCATAATTCAAATTTGAACTACATGCACATGCTCTAGTGCATATAAATTGGTCGAAAAATCAAATCTCTGTCCTTGGGTGCATGCTTAGGTCCCATGCAAGAAATGGGAATGAATTTCAAACACCAGGGCACCGTTGATTGCCGGCAAAACGTTGAGATACCTGGTTTTTAAATTCTAGTAAATCTGAAACTCGTCTGAAATTCATGAAACTTGGCATGCTATCACGGAGCGGCATCAACATGCTGTGGTAAAATTTTTGTCCCATTTGGGGCAGTTTTGGGTATATGTTTATCACAAACCAGAGCTTCTCACAACAAGCATGATGGTTTCGGTAGGGAACGTCCCACCTATCGGGACGAAACAATATCCATTGCCTCGTATTGCTTTCAAAAAATTTCTCATGTCAACATAGAACAACAGGAGTGTTGTGCCAATTTTTGCGATTTTTCGGGGTTCGTTTGGACATTTTTATGCATTAACTGAGTTTTCAATGCATTTATGTGCATAATTCAAATTTGAACTACATGCACACGCTCCAGTGCATATAAATTGGTTGAAAAATCAAATCTGTGTCCTTAGGTGCATGCTTAGGTCCCATGCAAGAAATGGGAATGAATTTCAAACGCCAGGGCACCATTGATTGCCGGCAAAACATTAAGATACCTGGTTTTTAAAATCTAGTAAATCCAAAACTCGTCTATTATTCATGAAACTTGGCATGCTATCATGGAGCGGCATCAACATGCCGTTTTAAATTTTTTGTCCCATTTGGGCAGGTTTGGGTATATGCTTCTCACAACAGGCATGATGGTTTCGGTAGGGAACGTCCCATCTTTGGGGACGATACGATATCCATTGCCTCTTATTGCTTTCAAAAAATTTCTTGTGTCAACATAGAACAACAGGAGTGTTGTGTCAATTTTTGTGATTTTTTGGGGTTCGTTTGGACATTTTAATGCATTAACTGAGTTTTCAATGCATTTATGTGCATAATTAAAATTTGAAATACATGCACATGCTCCAGGGCATATAAATTGGTTGAGAAATCAAATCTGTGTCCTTGGGTGCATGCATAGGTCACATGCAAGAAATGGGAATGAATTTCAAACACCAGGGCACCATTGATTGCCGGAAAAATATTGAGATACCTGGGTTTTAAAATCTAGTAAATCCAAAACTTGTCTAAAATTAATGAAACTTGGCACGCTATCATTGAGCGGCATCAGCATTTCGTTTTAAAATTTTTGTCCCATTTGGGGCAGGTTTGGGTATATGCTTCTCACAAACCAGAGCTTCTTCACAACAAGCAAGATGGTTTCGGTAGGGAACGTCCCACCTTTGGGGATGAAAAGATATCCACTGCCTCTTATTGCTTACAAAAAAATTCTCGTGCCACATAGAACAACAGGAGTGTTGTGTCAATTTTTGTGATTTTTCGGGGTCCGTTTGGACATTTTTATGCATTAACTTAGTTTTCAATGCATTTATGTGCATAATTCAAATTTGAACTACATGCACATACTCTAATGCATATAAATTGGTTGAAACTTCAAATATGTGTTCTTGGTTGCATGCTTAGGTCCCATAGAAGAAATGGGAATGAATGTCAAGCACCCTACCATTGTCACTCGCCCGCAAACATTGAGATACCTGGTTTTTAAATTCTAGTAAATCGAAAACTCGTCTGAAATTCATGAAACTTGGCATGCTATCATGGAACGGCATGAACATGCCGTGGTAAAAAATTGTCCCATTTGGGGCAGGTTTGGGTATATGCTTCTCACAACAAGCATGATGGTTTCGGTAGCGAACGTCCCACCTTTGGGGACGAAATGATATCCATTGCCACTTATTGTTTGAAAAATCAAATATGTGTCCTTGGGTGCATGCTTAGGTCCCATGCAAGAAATGAGAATGAATTTCAAACACCAGGGCACCGTTGATTGCCGGCAAAACTTTGAGATACCTAGTTTTTAAATTCTAGTAAATCCAAAACTCGTCTGAAATTAATGAAACTTGGCATGCTATCATGGAGCAGCATCAACATGTCGTGGTAAATTTTTTGTCTCATTTGGGCCAGGTTTGGGTATATGCTTCTCACAAACCAGAGCTTCTTCACAACAAGCATGATGGTTTCGGTAGGGAATGTCCTGCTACCTCTTGAGCTTGCGTTGGATTTCCCCGAAGAGGAAAGGATGATGCAGCAGAGTAGCTTAAGTATTTCCCTCAGTTTTTGAGAACATGGTATCAATCCAGTAGGAGGCCACGCTCAAGTCCCTCGTACCTGCACAAAACGATAGCTACTCGCAACCAACGCGATTAGGGGTTGTCAATCCCTTAACGGTCACTTACGAGAGTGAGATCTGATAGATATAATATTTTTGGTATTTTTGGTATAGAGATGCAAAGTGAAAAGTAAAAGGCAAAGTAAAAAAGCAAAGCAAGATTAAAGTGATGAAGATTGATATGATGAGAATAGACCCGGGGGCCATAGGTTTCACTAGTGGCTTCTCTCAAGAGCATAAGTATTCTACGGTGGGTGAAAAAATTACAGTTGAGCAATTGACAGAATTGAGCATAGTTATGAGAATATCTAGGCATGATCACGTATATAGGCATCACATCTGTGACAAGTAGACCAAAACGATTCTGCATCTACTACTATTACTCCACTCGTCGGCCGCTATCCAACATGCATCTAGAGTATTAAGTTAAAAACAGAGTAACGCTTTAAGCAAGATGACATGATGTAGAGAGATAAATTCATGCAATATGAAATAAACCCCATCTTGTTATCCTCGATGGCAACAATACAATATGTGCCTTGTTGCCCCTTCTGTCACTGGGAAAGGACACCGCAAGATCGAACCCAAAGCTAAGCACTTCTCCCATGGCAAGAACTACCAATCTAGTTGGCCAAACCAAACGGATAATTCGAAGAGACTTGCAAAGATAACCAATCATACATAAAAGAATTCAGAGAAGATTCAAATATTATTCATAGATAGACTTGATCATAAACCCACAATTCATCGATCTCAACAAACACACCGCAAAAAGAAGATTTCATCGAATAGATCTCCACGAGAGAGGGGGAGAACTTTGCATTGAGATCCAAAAAGAGAGAAGAAGCCATCTAGCTACTAACTATGGACCCGAAGGTCTGAGGTAAACTACTCACACTTCATCGGAGGGGCTATGATGATGTAGAAGCCCTCCGTGATGACGGTCCTCTTCGGCGGAGCTCCGGAACAGGCCCCAGGATGGGATCTCGTGGATACAGAAAGTTGTGGCGGTGGAATTAGGTTTTTGGCTCCTCTTCTGATCGTTTGGGGGTACGTAGGTATATATAGGAGGAAGGAGTACGTCGGTGGAGCACCGAGGGGCCCACGAGGCAGGGGGCGCGCCCTAGGGGGGTGGGCGCGCCCCCACCCTCGTGACCGCCTCTTTGACTCCTTGGAGTAGGGTCCAAGTGTCCTGGATCACGTTCGGTGAGAAAATCACGTTCCCGAAGGTTTTATTCCGCTTGGACTCTGTTTGATATTTTGTTTCTCCGAAATACTGAAATAGGCAAAAAACATCAATTCTGGGCTGGGCCTTCAGTTAATAGGTTAGTCCCAAAAATAATATAAAAGTGGAAAATAAATCCCAATATAGTCCAAAACAGTAGATAATATAGCATGGAGCAATCAAAAATTATAGATACGTTGGAGACGTATTAGGCATCCCCAAGCTTAATTCCTTCTCGTCCTCGAGTAGGTAAATGATAAAAAGAGAATTTTTGATGCGAAGTGCTACTTGGCATAATTTCAATGCAAATCTTCTTAATTGTGGTATGAATATTCAGATTAGGAAGATTCAAGACAAAAGTTCATATTGACATAGAGAATAATAATACTTCAAGCAAACCAACAAAGCAATTATGTTTTCTTAAAGTAACATGGCCAAAGAAAGTTCATCCCTACAAAATCATATAGTTTAGTCATGCTCCATTTTTGTCACACAAGAATGCTCTCATCATGCACAACCCCGATGACAAGCCAAGCAATTGTTTCATACCTTAATAATTTCAAACTCATAAACTTTCACGCAATACATGAGCGTGAGCCATGGATATAGCACTATGGGTGGAATAGAATATAATGCTGGGGGTTATGTGGAGAAGACAAAAAGGAGAAAGTCTCACATCAACGAGGCTAATCAATGGGCTATGGAGATGCCCATCGATTGATGTTAACGCAAGGAGTAGGGATTGCCATGCAACAGATGCACTAGAGCTATAAATGTATGAAAGCTCAACAAAAGAAACTAAGTGGGTGTGCATCCAACTTGCTTGCTCACGAAGACCTAGGGCACTTGAGGAGGCCCATTGTTGGAATATACAAGCCAAGTTCTATAATGAAAATTCCCACTAGTATATGAAAGTGATAACTCAAGAGACTCTCTATATGAAGAACATGGTGCTACTTTGAAGCACAAGTGTGGAAAAATGAATAGTAGCATTGCCCTTTTTTTTGGCCTTTCTCTTTTTTTGGGACAATGCTCTATTAAATGATGATCATCACACTTCTATTTATTTACAACTCAATGATTACAACTCGATACTAGAACAAAGTATGACTCTATATGGATGCCTCCGGCAGTGTACCGGAATATGCAATGAATCAAGAGTGACAAGTATGAAAAAATTATGAACGGTGGCTTTGCCACAAATACTACGTCAACTACATGATCATGCTAAGAAATATGACAATGATGAATGTGTCATGATAAACTGGATGGTGGAAAGTTGCATGGCAATATATCTCGGAATGGCTATGGAAATGCCATAATAGGTATGTATGGTGGCTGTTTTGAGGAAGATATAAGGAGGTTTATGTGTGAAAGAGCGTATCATATCACGGGTTTTGGATGCACTGGCGAAGTTTGCACCAACTCTCGATGTGAGAAAGGGCAATGCACGGTACTGTAGAGGCTAGCAATGATGGAAGGGTGAGAGTGCGTATAATCCATGGACTCAACATTAGTCATAAAGAACTCATATACTTATTGCAAAAATCTACAAGCCATCAAAAACCAAAGTATTACACGCATGCTCCTAGGGGGATGGATTGGTAGGAAAATACCATCGCTCGTCCCCGACCGCCACTCATAAGGAGGACAATAAAATAACACCTCATGTTTCAAATTTGTTGCATAACGTTTACCATACGTGCATGCTACGGGACTTGCAAACTTTAACTCAAGCACTTCTCAAATTCACAATTACTCTACTAGCATGACTTTGATATTATTACCTCCATATCTCAAAACAATTATGAAGCATCCAACTTTTCTTAGTATTCAACACACTCAAAAGAAAGTTTCACAAATCTTGAATACCAAGCATGTTATTATTAAGCAAATTACCATGCTATTAAGACTCTCAAAATAATTTAAGTGAAGCATGAGAGATCAATAGTTTCTTTAAAACAAATCCACCACCGTGCTCTAAAAAATCTAAGTGAAGCACATAGAGCAAAATTATAGCGCTCAAAAGATATAAGTGAAGCACATAGAGCAAAACTACTTAGCTCAAGAAGATATAAGTGAAGCACATAGAGTATTCTATCAAATTCTAATTCATGTATGGCTCTCTCAAAAGGTGTGTACAGCTAGGATGATTGTGGCACACTAACAACCAAAGACACAAATAATACAAGACGCTCCAAGCAAAACACATATCATGTTGGTGAATAAAAATATAGCTCCAAGTAAATTACCGATGGAAGTGGACGAAAGAGGGGATGCCTTCCGGGGCATCCCCAAGCTTTGACTTTTTGGTGTCCTTCATTATCTTGGGGGTGCCATGGGCATCCCCAAGCTTAGACTCTTGCCACTCCTTGTTCCATAATCCATCACAAGAATTCACCCAAAACTTGAAAACTTCACAACACAAAACTTAAAGTAGAAAACTCGTGAGCTCCGTTAGCGAAATAAAACAAAAAACCACTTCAAGGTACTGTAATGAACTCATTATTTATTTATATTGGTGTTAAACCTACTGTATTACAACTTCTCTATGGATTATAAACTATTTTACTAACCATAGATTCATCAAAATAAGTAAACAACACACGAAAAACAGAATCTGTCAAAAACAGAATAGTATGTAGTAATCTGGATCAAACGTATAATTCTGGAACTCATAAAATTCTCAAATAAATTTCTGGACCTGAGGAATTTATCTATTAATCATCTTCAAAAATAATTAACTAAATAGCAGTCTCCAAATAAAAATGACAGCAGTTCTCGTGAGCGCTAAAGTTTCTGTTTTTTACAGCAAGTTCAACAAGACTTTCCCCAAGTCTTCCCAACGGTTCTACTTTGCACAAACACTAATTAAACACAAAAAACAAAAAAACAGAGGATAAATAATTTATTTATTACTAAGAAGGAGCAAAAATCAAGGAATAAAAATAAAATTGGGTTGCCTCCCAACAAGCGCTATCGTTTAACGCCCCTAGCTAGGCATAAAAGCGAGGACAGATCTAGGTATTGCCATCTTTGGTAGGCAATTCTTCGATGAGGCATCTATTTCCCTTAGGAATTTCTTTCTTTCTAGTGATTATCAAACTTTTAGGCACAAGATCGAAAAATTCATTTTTAGCAATTGGTTCCTTAATGATAGCAAAAAGATTGGGATGAATACTTATAGATTTAAGATCCGTAGTTTCCTTACTAGATGATTCACCCTTATTTTTAGGAACATACATAAGCTTGGCAATTTTAGTAGGAGGGCTTGGAGTATTCTTTACGGAAGAAAAAGCGGTTCCCAAGTTTGTAATGATACCCTCAAGTTTATCAATTCTAGTAGAATCTAAGTTTATCTTCTCATTAACTATGGGTTCCTTTTCCTTAATATTTTTCAAAGTCATTCCTACCTTAGATCCATATTGAGTAATTTGATTGTGGATATTTTTATCTAGATTTTCAATTAATTCAATAGTAGCAACTTTATTTTCAATAATTTCAAGTCTTTGCATAACATGCTCCAAAGTTAACATGGTTCCATTAACCAAAAGAGGTGGTGAACCAAATAAATCTAACATAGCATTATAAGAATCAAAAGTATGGCTACCCAAGAAGTTCCCTCCGGTAATGGTATCAAGGATATATCTATACCAAGGATTAACACCTACATAAAAATTGCGGAGAATAACTGAAGTAGATTGCTTCCTGGTAGATCTATTTTGAGCATTGCAAATTCTATACCAAGCATCTTTTAGATTTTCTCCCTCCCTTTGTTTAAAATTTAGAACTTCATTCTTGGGAGACAACGGAGAAGATATGAGACTAGCCATGACGACCAGCAAACAAACTAGCACACGAGCAAAAAAGAGCAAACGGGCAAAAGAGGCAAACAGAGAAAAGAGAGAGAAGGAGATTGAGAAAGAGAGGGCGAATAAAATGGCAAGGGTGAAGTGGGGGAGAGGAAAACGAGAGGCAAATGGCAACTAATATAATGCGAGAGATAGGGATTGTGATGGGTACTTGGTATGTTGACTTTTTGCATAGACTCCCCGGCAACGGCGCCATAAATTCTTCTTGCTACCTCTTGAGCTTGCGTTGGATTTCCCCAAAGAGGAAAGGATGATGCAGCAGAGTAGCGTAAGTATTTCCCTCAGTTTTTCAAAACCAAGGTATCAATCTAGTAGGAGGCCACGCTCAAGTCCCTCGTACCTGCACAAAACGATAGCTACTCGCAACCAACGCGATTAGGGGTTGTCAATCCCTTCACGATCACTTACGAGAGTGAGATCTGATAGATATAATATTTTTGGTATTTTTGGTATAGAGATGCAAAGTGCAAAGTAAAAGGCAAAGTAAAAAAGCAAAGCAAGATTAAAGTGATGAAGATTGATATGATGAGAATAGACCCGGGGGCCATAGGTTTCACTAGTGGCTTCTCTCAAGAGCATAAGTATTCTACGGTGGGTGAACAAATTACTGTTGAGCAATTGACAGAATTAAGCATAGTTATGAGAATATCTAGGCATGATCATGTATATAGGCATCACGTCCGTGAAAAGTAGACCGAAACGATTTTGCATCTACTACTATTACTCCACTCATCGACCGCTATCCAGCATGCATCTAGAGTATTAAGTTAAAAACAGAGTAACGCTTTAAGCAAGATGACATGATGTAGAGAGATAAATTCATGCAATATGAAATAAACCCCATCTTGTTATCCTCGATGGCAACGATACAATATGTGCCTTGCTGCCCCTTCTGTCACTGGGAAAGGACACCGCAAGATCGAACCCAAAGCTAAGCACTTCTCCCATGGCAAGAACTACCAATCTAGTTGGCCAAACCAAATGGATAATTCGAAGAGACTTGCAAAGATAACCAATCATACATAAAAGAATTCAGAGAAGATTCAAATATTATTCATAGATAGACTTGATCATAAACCCACAATTCATCGGTCTCAACAAACACACCGCAAAGAGAAGATTACATCGAATAGATCTCCAGGAGAGAGGGGGAGAACTTTGTATTGAGATCCAAAAAGAGAGAAGAAGCCATCTAGCTACTAACTATGGACCCGAAGGTCTAAGGTAAACTACTCACACTTCATCGAAGGGGCTATGATGATGTAGAAGCCCTCCGTGATGACGGCCCTCTCCGGCGGAGCTCCGGAACAGGCCCCAAGATGGGATCTCGTGGATACAGAAAGTTGCGGCGGTGGAATTAGGTTTTTGGTTCCTCTTCTGATCGTTTGGGGGTACGTAGGTATATATAGGAGGAAGGAGTACATCGGTGGAGCACCGAGGGGCCCACGAGGCAGGGGGCACGCCCACCGCACCCTCGTGACCGCCTCTTTGACTCGTTGGAGTAGGGTCCAAGTCTCCTGGATCACGTTCGGTGAGAAAATCACGTTCCTGAAGGTTTTATTCCGTTTGGACTCCGTTTGATATTTTGTTTCTCTGAAATACTGAAATAGGCAAAAAAACAGCAATTCTGGGCTGAGCCTCCGGTTAATAGGTTAGTCCCAAAAATAATATAAAAGTGGAAAATAAAGCCCAATATAGTCGAAAACAGTAGATAATATAGCATGGAGCAATCAAAAATTATAGATACATTGGATACGTATCATGTCCCACCTTTGGGGATGAAACGATATCCATTGCCTCTCATTGCTTTCAAAAATTTTCTCGTGTCAACATAGAACAACAGGAGTGTTGTGTCAATTTTTGTGATTTTTAGGGGTCCGGTTGGACATTTTTATGCATTAACTGAGTTTTCAATGCATTTATGTGCATAATTCTAATTTGAACTACTTGCACATGCTCCAGTTCATATAAATTCGTCGAAAAATCAAATATGTGTCCTTGGGTGCATGCTTAGGTCCCATGCAAGAAATGGGAATGAATTTCAAACACTAGGGCACCGTTGATTGCTGGCAAAACATTGAGATACCTATTTTTAAATTCTAGTAAATCGAAAACTCGTCTAAAATTCATGAAACTTGGCATGCTATCATGGAGCGGCATCAACATGCCGTGGTTAAATTTTGCCCCATTTGGGGCAGGTTTGGGTATATGCTTCTCTCAAACTAGAGCTTCTCACAACAAGCATGATGGTTTCGGTAGGGAACGTCCCACCTTTGGGGATGAAACAATATTCATTGACTCTTATTGCTTTCAAAAAATTTCTCGTGTCAACATAGAACAACATGAATGTTGTGTCAATTTTTGTGATTTTTCGGGGTTCGGTTGGACATTTTTATGCATTAACTGAGTTTTCAATGCATTTATGTGCATAATTCAAATTTGAACTACATCCACATGCTCCAGTGCATATAAATTGGTTGAAAAATCAAATATGTGTCCTCGTGTGCATGCTTAGGTCCCATGCAAGAAATGGGAATGAATTTCAAACACCAGGGCACCGTTGATTAACGACAAAACGTTGAGATACCTGGTTTTTAAATTCTAGTGAATCCAAAACTCGTCTGCAATTCATAAAATGTGGCATGCTATCATGGAGCGGCATCAACATGCCGCGGTAAAATATTTGTCCCATTTGGGGCATGTTTGGGTATATGCTTCTCACAAACCAGAACTACTCACAACAAGCGTGATGGTTTCGATAGGGAACGTCCTAGCTTTGGGACAAAACGATATCCATTGCCTCTTGTTGCTTTCAAAAAATTTCTCGTGTCAACATAGAACAACAGGAGTGTTGTGTCAATTTTTGTGATTTTTTGGCGTTCGTTTGGACATTTTTATGCATTAACTGAGTTTTCAATGCATTTATGTGCATAGTTCGAATTTGAACTACATGCGCATGCTCCAGTGCATATAAATTGGTTGAAAAATCAAATATGTGTCCTTGGGTGCATGCTTAGGTCCCATGCAAGAAATGGGAATGAATTTCAAATAGTAGGGCAGCGTTGATTGCCGGCAAAACGTTGAGATACCTGGTTTTTAAATTCTGAAATTCATGAAACTTGGCATGCTATCATGGAGCGGCATCAACATACCGTGGTAAATTGTTTGTCCCATTTGGGGCAGGTTTGGGTGTATGCTTCTCAGAAACCAGAGTTTCTCACAATAAGCATGATGGTTTCGGCAGGGAACGTCCCACCTTTGGGGACGAAACGATATCCATTGCCTCTTATTGCTTTCAAAAAATTTCTCCAGTCAACATAGAACAACAGGAGTGTTGTGTCAATTTCTGTCATTTTTCAGTGTTTGTTTGGACATTTTTATGCATTAACTAAGTTTTCAATGCATTTATGTGTAGAATTCAAATTTGAACTACATGCACATGCTACAGTGCATATAAATTATTTGAAAAATAAAATCTGTGTCCTTGGGAGCATGCTTAGGTCCCATGCAAGAAATGGGAATGAATTTCAAACACTAGGGCACCGTTGATTGCCGGCAAAACGTTGAGATACCTGGTTTTTAAATTCTAGTATATCCAAAAGTCGTCTAAATTTTATGAAACATGGCATGCTATCATAGAGCGGCATCAACATGCCGTGGTAAAATTTTTGTCCCATTTGGGGCACGTTTGGGTATATGCTTCTCAAACAAGCATGATGGTTTTGGTATGGAAAGTCACACCTTTGGGGACGAAACGATATCCATTGCCTCTTATTGCTTTCAAAAAAATTCTCGTGCCACATAGAACAACGGGAGTGTCATGTCAATTTTTGTGATTTTTCGGGGTTCGTTTGGACATTTTTATACATTAACTGAGTTTTTAATGCATTTATGTGCATAATTCAAATTGGAACTACATGCACATGCTCCAGTGCATATAAATTATTTGAAAAATCAAATATGTGTCCTTGGGTGCATGCTTAGGTCCCATGCAAGAAATGGGAATGAATTTCAAACACCAGGGCACCGTTGATTGCCGGCAAAACGTTGAGATGCCTGGTTTTTAAATTCTAGTAAATCCAAAACTCGTCTGAAATTAATGAAACTTGGCATGCTATCACGAAGCAGCATCAACATGCTGTGGTAAATTTTTTGTCCCATTTGGGGCAGGTTTGGGTATATGCTTCTCACAAACCAGAGCTTCTTCACAACAAGCATGATGGTTTCGGTAGCGAACGTCCCACCTTTGGGGATGAAACGATATCCATTGCCTCTCATTGCTTTCAAAAAATTTCTCGTGTCAACATAGAACAACATGAGTGTTGTGTCAATTTTTGTGATTTTTAGGGGTCCGGTTGGACATTTTTATGCATTAACTGAGTTTTCAATGCATTTATTGTCATAATTCAAATTTGAACTACATGCACATGCTCCAGTGCATATAAATTGGTCAAAAAATCAAATATGTGTCCTTGGGTGCATGCTTAGGTCCCATGCAAGAAATGGGAATGAATTTCAAACACCAGGGCACCGTTGATTGCCAGCAAAACATTTAGATACCTGGTTTTTAAATTCTAGGAAATCGAAAACTCGTATGAAATTCATGAAACTTGGACTGCTATCATGGAGCGGCATCAACATGTCGTGGTAAATTTTTTGTCCCATTTGAGCCAGGTTTGGGTATATGCTTCTCATAAACTAGAGCTTCTTCACAACAAGCATCATGGTTTCGGTAGCGAACGTCCCACCTTTGGGGATGAAACGATATCCATTGCCTCTCATTGCTTTCAAAAAATTTCTCGTGTCAACATAGAACAACATGAGTGTTGTGTCAATTTTTGTGATTTTTAGGGGTCCGGTTGGACATTTTTATGCATTAACTGAGTTTTCAATGCATTTATTGTCATAATTCAAATTTGAACTACATGCACATGCTCCAGTGCATATAAATTGGTCAAAAAATCAAATATGTGTCCTTGGGTGCATGCTTAGGTCCCATGCAAGAAATGGGAATGAATTTCAAACACCAGGGCACCGTTGATTGCCAGCAAAACATTTAGATACCTGGTTTTTAAATTCTAGGAAATCGAAAACTCGTATGAAATTCATGAAACTTGGACTGCTATCATGGAGCGGCATCAACATGTCGTGGTAAATTTTTTGTCCCATTTGAGCCAGGTTTGGGTATATGCTTCTCATAAACTAGAGCTTCTTCACAACAAGCATCATGGTTTCGGTAGCGAACGTCCCACCTTTGGGGATGAAACGATATCCATTGCCTCTCATTGCTTTCAAAAAATTTCTCGTGTCAACATAGAACAACATGAGTGTTGTGTCAATTTTTGTTATTTTTCGGGGTTCGGTTGGACATTTTTATGCATTAACTGAGTTTTCAATGCATTTATGTGCATAATTCAAATTTGAACTACATGCACATGCTCCAGTGCATATAAATTGGTTGAAAAATCAAATATGTGTCCTCGGGTGCATGCTTAGGTCCCATGCAAGAAATGGGAATGAATTCCAAACACCATGGCACCGTTGATTGCCGGCAAAACGTTGAGATACCTGGTTTTTAAATTCTAGTGAATCCAAAACTCATCTGCAATTCATGAAATTTGGCATGCTATCATGGAGCGGCATCAACATGCCGTGGTAAAATATTTGTCCCATTTGGGGCAGGTTTGGGTATATGCTTCTCACAAACCAGAACTTCTCACAACAAGCGTGATGGTTTCGATAGGGAACGTCCCACCTTTGGGACGAAACGATATCCATTGCCACTTGTTGCTTTCAAAACTTTTCTTGTGTCAACATAGAACAACAGGAGTATTGTGTCAATTTTTGTGATTTTTCGGCGTTCGTTTGGACATTTTTATGCATTAACTGAGTTTTTAATGCATTTATTTGCATAATTCAAATTTGAACTACATGCACATGCTCTAGTGCATATAAATTGGTTGAAAAATCAAATATGTGTCCTTGGGTGCATGCTTAGGTCCCAGGCAAGAAATGGAAATGAATTTCAAACACTAGGGCAGCGTTCATTGCCGGCAAAACGTTTAGATACCTGGTTTTTAAATTCTAGTAAATCCAAAACTCATCTGAAATTCATGAAACTTGGCATGCTATCATGGAGCGACATCAACATGTCGTGGTAAATTTTTTGTCCCATTTGGGTCAGGTTTGGGTATATGCTTCTCACAAACCAGAGCTTCTCACAACAAGCATGATGGTTTCGGTAGGGAACGTCCCAACTTTGGGGATGAAACGATATTCATTGCCTCTTATTGATTTCAAAAAATTTATCCCGTCAATATAGAACAACAGGAGTGTTGTGTGAATTTTTGTGATTTTTCAGGGTTCGTTTGGACATTTTTATGCATTAACTAAGTTTTCAATGCATTTATGTGCAGAATTCAAATTTGAACTACATGCACATGCTACAGTGCATATAAATTGGTCGAAAAATAAAATCTGTGTCCTTGGGTGCATGCTTAGGTCCCATGCAAGAAATGGGAATGAATTTCAAACACGAGGGCACCGTTGATTGCCGGCAAAACATTGAGATACCTGGTTTTTAAATTCTAGTATATCCAAAACTCGTCTGAAATTCATGAAACATGACATGCTATCATGGAGCGGCATCAACATGCAGTGGTAAATTTTTTTGTCCCATTTGGGGCAGGTTTGGGTATATGCTTCTCACAAACCAGATCTTCTCACAACAAGCATGATGGTTTCGGTAGGGAAAGTACCACCTTCGGGGATGATACGTCTCTATCGTATCTACTTTTCCAAACACTTTTGCCCTTGTTTTGGACTCTAACTTGCATGATTTGAATGGAACTAACCCGGAGTAGCGCTGTTTTCAGCAGAATTGCCATGGTGTTATTTTTGTGCAGAAATAAAAGTTCTCGTAATGACCTGAAAATCAATGGAGATTATTTTTGGAATATATAAAAAATACTAGCAAAAATATCCACGTCAGGGGGCCCACACCCTGTCCACGAGGGTGGGGGCGCGCCTACCCCCCTGGGCGCCCCCTGCCTCGTGGGCCCCCTGATGCTCCACCGACCTCATCTCCGACTCCATATATTCGTGTTCGGGGAGAAAAAAAATCAGAGAGAAGGATTCATCGCGTTTTACGATACGGAGCCGCCGCCAAGCCCTAAACTCTCTCGGGAGGGCTGATCTGGAGTCCGTTCAGGGCTCCGGAGAGGGGAATTCATCGCCATCGTCATCATCAACCTTCCTCCATCACCAATTTCATGATGCTCACCGCGGTGCGTGAGTAATTACATCATAGGCTTGCTGGACGGTGATGGGTTGGATGAGATTTATCATGTAATCGAGTTAGTTTTGTTAGGGTTTGATCCCTAGTATCCACTATGTTCTGAGATTGATATTGCTATGACTTTGCTATGCTTAATGCTTGTCACTAGGGCCCGAGTGCCATGATTTCAGATCTGAACCTATTATGTTTTCATGAATATATGTGAGTTCTTGATCCTATCTTGCAAGTCTATAGTCACCTACTATGTGTTATCATCCGGCAACCCCGAAGTGACAATAATCGGGACCACTCCCGGTGATGACCGTAGTTTGAGGAGTTCATGTATTCACTATGTGTTAATGCTTTGGTCCGGTACTCTATTAAAAGGAGGCCTTAATATCCCTTAGTTTCCAATAGGACCCCGCTGCCACGGGAGGGTAGGACAAAAGATGTCATGCGAGTTCTTTTCCATAAGCACGTATGACTATATTCAGAATACATGCCTACATTATATTGATGAACTGGAGCTAGTTCTGTGTCACCCTATGTTATGATTGTTACATGATCGATCGCATCCGACATAATTCTCCATCACCGATCCATTGCCTACGAGCTTTTCATATATTGTTCTTCGCTTATTTACTTTTTCGTTGCTATTGTTACAATCACTACAAAACCCAAAAATATTACTTTTGCTATCATTTCCACTACTATCATATTACTTTGCTAATAAATACCTTGCTACATATATTATGTTTCCAGGTGTGGTTGAATTGACAACTCAGATGCTAATACTTGAGAATATTCTTTGGCTCCCCTTGTGTCGAATCAATAAATTTGCGTTGAATATTCTACCCTCGAAAACTGTTGTGATCCCCTATACTTGTGGGTTATCAACGGACGTGTGACGCCCCCAATTTGACCGTACACTAATCATACGCGCAAACGTGTACGATCAAGATCAGGGACTCACGGGAAGATATCACAACACAACTCTACAAATAAAATAAGTCATACAAGCATCATATTGCAAGCCAGGGGCCTCGAGGGCTCGAAAACAGGAGCTCGATCATAGACGAGTCAGCGGAAGCAACAATATCTGAGTAAAGACATAAGTAAATAGGTCTGCCTTAAGAAGGCTAGCACAAAAGTAGTAACAATCGAAAAGGCAAGGCCTCCTGCCTGGGACCTCCTAACTACTCCTCGAAGCCGAAATCCATGTAGAAACATCCTCGGGATCCTCTGGCTCCTGGACTCCAGCATCTAGTTGCAACAATCGGGTATAGAAAGGGGGAAAAGGGGGAGCAAAGCAACCGTGAGTACTCATCCAAAGTACTCGCAAGCAATGAGCTACACTAAATATGCATGCATTGGTATCAAATGGAAAAGGGGTATCATATGTGGACTGAACTGCAGAATGCCGGAATAAGAGGGGGATAGCTAGTCCTATCGAAGACTACGCTTCTAGCCACCTCCATCTTGCAGCATGTAGAAGAGAGTAGAAGGTAAGTTCACCAAGTAGCATCATGTAGCATAATCCTACCCGGCGATCTTCCCCTTGTCGCCCTGTTAGAGAGCGATCACCGGGTTGTATCTAGCACTTGGAAGGGTGTGTTTTATTAAGTAACCGGTTCTAGTTGTCATAAGGTCAAGGTACAACTCCGGGTCATCCTTTTATCGAGGGACACGACTATTCGAATAGATCAACTTCCCTACAGGGGTGCACCACATTTCCCAACACGCTCGATCCCCTTTTCCCGGACACACTTTCCTGGATCATACCCGGCCTTGGAAGATCAACACGTCGCAGCCCTAGCTAGGCACAACAGAGAGGTCAGCACGCCGGTCTAAATCCTATGGCGCAGGGGTCTGGGCCCATCACCCATTGCACACCTGCACGTTGCGAACGCGGCCGGCGAGTAGACCTAGCCTCCCTTATACAAGAGCAGGCGTTCCAGTCCAACCCGGCGCGCGCCGCTCAGTCACTGACGTCAAGAAGGCTTCGGCTGATACCACGACGTCGAGTGCCCATAACTGTTCCCGTGCAGTTGGTTAGTGCGTATAGGCCAGTGGCCAGACTCAGATCAAATACCCAGATCTCGTTAAGCGTGTTACTTTGAAATAACCGCGGACGCCGACCAGGGCCAGGCCCACCTCTCTCCTAGGTGGTCTCAGCCTGCCTTGTCGCTCCGCCACAAAGATTCACTCAGAGGGTCGTCGGGACAAACGTCCTTTCGGGCCCAATCCGTGAATCACTCGCGGGTACTCTACGAGCCGACCTGACTTTAGTCACCACAAGTATCATATATTAGGTATATAAGTATATACCCATGATCACCTCCCAAGTGGTCACGACTTGATAGTATAGCATGGCAGACGGACAAGAATGTAGGGCCACTGATGATAAACTAGCATCCTATACTAAGCATTTAGGATTGTAGGTAAAGGTAACAACAGTAGTAGCAAGGACAGGCTATGCATCAGAATAGGATTAACGAAAAGCAGTAACATGCTACACTACTCTAATGCAAGCAGTAGAGAGAAGAATAGGAGATATCTGGTGATCAGGGGGGGCTTGCCTGGTTGCTCTGGCAAGAAGGAAGGGTTGTCAACACCGTAGTCGAGCTAGGGGTCGCCGGCAGTCTCGGGGTCTACCGAAAAGAAGTAACGGAGGGGAAACACAATAAATAACAAAGCAATCAAGGCATCACAAAGAATAACATGGTGATACGCGGTGCTAGGTGTGCCCTAACACGGTAGTAGGTGATACCAGCGAAGAGGGGAAACATCCGGGAAAGTATCCCCGGTGTTTCGCGTTTTCAGACAAATGAACTGAAGGGGGAAAGTTGCATGTTCACTATGCTAGGGATGTGTGGCGGACGAACGGGCTGCATATCCGGATTCGTCTTGTCGTTCTGAGCAACTTTCATGTAGAAAGTTTTTCCATCCGAGCTACGGTTTAATTTCTATGATTATTCAAAGTTTTAAACATATTCTAAAATTTCTTTTATTAACTAATTCGAAAAAGGGCTGGGTGCTACCGGTGCAGTGCACCCAGCGGTGCACCAGGGGCTGACGGGTGGGGTCAGATGGCCCAGTTGACCCAGTCAACGAAGACTGGTCAACACAATGAATAGTGCGTGCGGGTCCTGCATGTCAATGCCACATGTGTTTTATCAATTTGCTTAAATCAGTCTAATTAGTGGTAGGGCCCTACTGTCATTGACACATCAAGCTAATCACATGTTAATTAACTAATTAAGCTACAGTAATTAGGTTAATTAATCCCTTAATTAATTAATTCATCTATTTATTTAATTTTTAGTTATTGTTTTTTATTGTTGTTGTTTTTTTAAACCAGGGGCTGGGCCCCACTGGTCACTGGGCCAAAGGCCAAACCGGGCGCGGGCGCTGGGTAACCCGGGGCGAGCGTGGGCGCCCGTCGAGGCCGAAGCCCGACGCGGCGGGGCGAGGCTCGCCGGCCGGCCGCAGCAGGCGGAGGCAGGCGCAGGGCGACGGCACACGGGCGCTGGGGGCGGCAGCAGGCGGGGCATCAGCGGGGCAGCAGGAGCAGGAGGCCGGGGTGAGCGGCGGAGTGCGCGTGCCGGCAAGGCGAGCTGGGCGCGCGGGCGGCGCGGCACCTGCAGCCAGCAGGGTGGCCAAGAGGCGGCCACCGGCGGTAGCGACAGCGGTGCAGCGTGCGCGGGGGGGGGGGGGGGGGGGGGGGGGGGGGGGGGGGGGGGGGGGGGGGGGGGGGGGGGGGGGGGGGGGGGGGGGGGGGGGGGGGGGGGGGGGGGGGGGGAGTCGGGCGCGGGTGCCGATGGCCAGGGGCCGCGCGCGCCGGCCGGAACAAGGCGGCGGGGTGGAGGAGAGGTGGCCGGCAGCTGTAGGCGCGCGCAGGGCAGCGGGGGCGCGCCGGCACGTGGTGAGCAGGGGCGAGCGCGAGGAGTGCGGCGGCGCTGCACGCGCAGGATGAGCGGGGGCGGCCGGGTCGACCCGAGGAGAGGAAAGGGAGGGGGTCTGTGCGCGAGCACGCACGGTGGCTCGCGGCGCCGGCGACCATGGAGGCCAAGAGCGGGTGCGCGGCCAGGGCTGCAGTCGGAGGGCGCGGATGGGCGTCGCGGCTGGAGACGTTCGGGGGCGAGGCATGCGGAGGAGGCGCAGCGCGAGCACGCGCGAGGGCGCGACTAGGGGTATGGACGGGCCAACTCCGGCCATGGCGACTGGTACTCGTGGGGCGACACATACGGCGACAAATCAAAGGGGAAAAGCAGGGGGATTGGGAGAGGAGCTCACTGCGAGCTCAAAGGCGAGGTCGGGGAGGCCGGGGACGCAGTGAAGGCGATGAATTCGTTGATGGCATCACAGTGGCCGGAGGTTGAAGACCGCGTCGATGGCGATGGCAGAGACCTCCCCTGCTCGAGTCGAAGGGCGGGGCTGATGTGGACGATGACGGCGGTCCCCCCGGGCGTCACACGATGGCGAGGGATGGCCAGTGGTCACGGCAACAACGACGCGACGACGACGATGGGGTTCGGTTGAGCTCGGACGCAGACGGGGAGGAGAGCAAGACGCAAGGGGGAGAGAATGAGAAGGTTAGGGTTTCGGGGAGGGGCATGGGGAAGGCCTTGTAGGCGTCTGGGACGGGGAAAGGCCACGGGATGGCCGGCGCGTGGCCGGTGGCCATGGCGGATGGCCTCCCCACCTCCCGCCTCCCCTGTAGCAAATGTGGAGGTGACCCATAGTTGGGTGATGTCTACCACACAACCTTCTTCTTGTAGACGTTGTTGGGCCTCCAAGTGCAGAGGTTTGTAGGACAGTAGCAATTTTTCCTCAAGTGGATGACCTAAGGTTCATCAATCCGTAGGAGGCGTAGGATGAAGATGGTCTCTCTCAAGCAACCCTGCAACCAAATAACAAAGAGTCTCTTGTGTCCCCAACACACCCAATGCAATGGTAAATTGTATAGGTGCACTAGTTCGGCGAAGAGATGGTGATACAAGTGCAATATGGATGGTAGATAAAGGTTTTTGTAATCTGAAAATACAGAAACAGCAAGGTAACTAATGATAAAAGTGAGCGTAAACGGTATTGCAATGTGTTGAAACAAGGCCTAGGGTTCATACTTTCACTAGTGCAAGTCCTCTCAACAATAATAGCATCATTGGATCACATAACTATCCCTCAACATGCAACAAAGAGTCACTCCAAAGTCACTAATAGCAGAGAACGAACGAAGAGATTATGGTAGGGTACGAAACCACCTCAAAGTTATTCTTTCCAATCAATCCGTTGGGCTATTCATATAAGTGTCACAAACAGCCCTAGAGTTCATACTAGAATAACACCTTAAGACACAAATCAACCAAAACCCTAATGTCACCTAGATACTGCAATGTCACCTCAAGTATCCGTGGGTATGATTATACGATATGCGTCACACAATCTCATATTCATATATTCAACCAACACAAAGGACCTCAAAGAGTGCCCCAAAGTTCCTACTGGAGAATCACGACGAAAACGTATGCCAACCCCTATGCATAGGTTCATGTGCGGAACCCGCAAGTTGATCAACAAAACATACATCAAGTGAATCACGTGGTATCCCATTGTCACCACAGATACGCACGACAAGACATACATCAAGTGTTCTCAAATCTTTAAAGACTCAATCTGATAAGATAACTTCAAAGGGGAAACTCAATTCATTACAAGAGAGTAGAGGGGGGAAGAAACATCATAGGATCCAAATATAATAGCAAAGCTCGCGATACATCAAGATCATATCATCTCAGGAACACGAGAGAGAGAGAGATCAAACACATAGCTACTGGTACATACCCTTGGCCCTGAGGGAGAACTACTCCCTCCTCGTCATGGAGAGCACCGGGATGATGAAGATGGCCACCGGAGAAGGATTCCCCCTCCGGCAGGGTGCCGGAACGGGTCTACATTGGTTTTCGGTGGCTACGGAGGCTTCTGGCGGCGGAACTCCCGATCTAATCTCTGTTGTGGAAGTTTTAGGGTACGTGAGTATATATGGGTGCAGGAAGTACGTCGGTGGAGCTTCGGGGGGCCCACGAGGCAAGGCGGCACCCTAGGGGGCGCGCCCCCCACCCTCGTGAACACCTCCCTTGGCTCATGACATGGGGTCCAAGTCCATCCGGTAGCTTTCCTTCCAAAAATAACTTCTCTAGTTAATTTCGTTCTGTTTCGACTCTGTTTGATATTCCTTTTCTTCGAAACACTGAAATAGGCAAAAAACAACAATTCTGGGTTGGGCCTCTGGTTAATATGTTAGTCCCAAAAATAATATAAAAGTGGATAATAAAGCCCAATATTTCCCAAAACAGTAGATAACATAGCATGGAGCAATAAAAAATTATAGATACGTTGGAGACGTATCAAGCATCCCCAAGCTAAATTCCTGCTCGTCCTCGAGTAGGTAAATGATAAAAGAAAGAATTTTTGATGTGGAATGCTAGTTGGCATAATTTCAATGCAATTCTTCTTAATTGTGGTATGAATATTCAGATCCGAAAGATTCAAGACAAACGTTCATATTGACATAAAAATGATAATACTTCAAGCATACTAACTAAGCAATTATGTCTTCTCAAAATAACATGGCCAAAGAAAGTTCATCCCTACAAAATCATATAGTTTAGTCATGTTTCTTTTTCGTCACACAAGAATGCTCTCATCATGCACAACCCCGATGACAAGACAAGCAATTGTTTCATACTTTAGTAATCTCAAACTCATAAACTTTCACGCAATACATGAGCGCGAACCATGGATATAGCACTATGGGTGGAATAGAATATAATGAGGGGGGTTATGTGGAGAAGACAAAAAGGAGAAAGTCTCACATCAATGAGGCTAATCAATGGGCTATGGAGATGCCCACCGATTGATGTTAATGCAAGGAGTAGGGATTGCCATGCAACGGATGCACTAGAGCTATAAATGTATGAAAGCTCAACAAAAGAAACTAAGTGGGTGTGCATCCAACTTGCTTGCTCACGAAGACCTAGGGCACTTGAGGAGGCCCATTGTTGGAATATACAAGCCAAGTTCTATAATGAAAAATTCCCACTAGTATATGAAAGTGACAAAACAAGAGACTCTCTACTATGAAGATCATGGTGCTACTTTGAAGCACAAGTGTGGTAAAAGGATAGTAGCATTGTCCCTTCTCCCTTTTTCTATCATTTTCATTTTTTGGGCCTTCTCTTTTTTATGGCCTTTCTCCCTTTTTTTGGGCCTTCTCTTCTTTTTATGGCCTTTCTCTTTTTTATTTTTTATTCCTCACTTGGGACAATGCTCTAGAAAATGATGATCATCACACTTCTATTTATTTACAACTCAATGATTACAACTCGATACTAGAACAAAGATGACTCTATATGAATGCCTACGACGGTGTACCGGGATTGCGATGAATCAAGTGTGACATGTATGAAAAATTATGGATGGTGGCTTTGCCACAAATACGATGTCAACTACATGATCATGCAAAGCAATATGACAATGATGATGCGTGTCATAATAAATGGAATGGTGGAAAGTTGCATGGCAATATATCTCGGAATGGCTATGGAAATGCCATAATAGGTAGGTATGGTGGCTGTTTTGAGGAAGATATAAGGAGGTTTATGTGTGACAGAGCATATCATATCACGGGGTTTGGATGCACCGGCGAAGTTTGCGCCAACTCTCAATGTGAGAAAGGGCAATGCACGGTACCGAAGAGGCTAGCAAGGATGGAAGGGTGAGAGTTCGTATAATCCATGGACTCAACATTAGTCATAAAGAACTATCATACTTATTGCAAAAATCTACAAGTCATCAAAAACCTCGGCACTACACGCATGCTCCTAGGGGGATAGATTGGTAGGAAAAGACCATCGCTCGTCCCCGACCGCCACTCATAAGGAAGACAATCAAATAACACCTCATGTTTGAAATCTGTTGCATAATGTTTACCATACGTGCATGCTACGGGACTTGCAAACTTCAACACAAGTATTTCTCAATTTCACAACTACTCAACTAGCATGACTTTGATATTTTTACCTCCATATCTCAAAACAATCATCAAGCATCAAACTTTTCTTAGTATTCAACACACTCATAAGAAAGTTTTATTGTTAATCTTGAATACCTAGAATATTAGGATTTTAAGCAAATTACCATGCTATTAAGACTCTCAAAATAATCTAAGTGAAGCATGAGATTTCATTTATTTCTACAAAATAAAACCACCACCGTGCTCTAAAAAGATATAAGTGAAGCACTAGAGCAAATGACAAACTACTCTGAAAGATATAAGTGAAGCTCAATGAGTAGTCGAATAATTATGCAACTGTGTGAAGACTCTCTAACATTTAAGAATTTAAGATCTTGGTATTTTATTCAAACAGCAAGGAAAACAAAACAAAATAAAATGACGCTCCAAGCAAAACACGTATCATGTGGCGAATAAAAATATAGCTCCAAGTAAAGTTACCGATGAACGAAGACGAAAGAGGGGATGCATTCCAGGGCATCCCCAAGCTTAGGCTTTTGGTTGTCCTTGAATATTACCTTGGGGTGCCTTGGGAATCCCCAATCTTAGGCTCTTGCCACTCCTTATTCCATAGTCCATCGAATCCTTACCCAAAACTTGAAAACTTCACAACACAAAACTTAACAGAAAACTCGTAAGCTACGTTAGTATAAGAAAGCAAATCACCATCATAAGGTACTATAATGAACTCATTATTTATTTATATTTGTTTTAAACCTACTGTATTCCAACTTATCTATGGTTTATAAACTCTTTTACTAGCCATAGATTCATCAAAATAAGTAAACAACATATGAAAAACAGAATATGTCAAAAACAGAATAGTCTGTAGTAATCAAATGTATACTTCTGGAACTCATAAAATTCTCAAATAAATTGCTGGACCTGAGTAATTTATCTATTAATCATATTCAAAACGAATTAACTAAATATCACTTTCCAAATAAAAATGGCAGCAATTCTCGTGGGTGCTAAAGTTTCTGTTTTTTATAGCATGATCAACAAGACTTTCCCCAAGTCTTCCCAAAGGTTCTACTTGGCACAAACACTAATTAAAAGCGTAAAACCACATATATACAGAGGATAGATGAATTATTTATTACTAAACAGGAACAAAAAGCAAGGAACAAAAATAAAGTTGGGTTGCATCCCAACAAGCGCTACCGTTTAACGCCCCTAGCTAGGCATGATGATTTCAATGATGCTCACATAAAGGATAAGAATTGTAACATAAAGAGAGCATCATGAAGAATATGAATAGCACATTTAAGTCTAAACCACTTACTATGCATAGGGATTTTGTGAGCAAACAACTTGTGGGAACAATAATCAACTAGCATAGGAGGGTAAAACAAGCATAACTTCAAAACTTTAAGCACATAGAGAGGGAACTTGATATTATTGCAATTCCTACAAGCATATGTTCCTCCCTCATAATAATTTTCAGTAGCATAATGAATGAATTCAACAATATAACCATCACCTAAAGCATTCTTTTCATGATCTACAAGCATAGAAATTTTATTACTCTCGACATAAGCAAAATTCTTATCATTCGGGATAGCGGGAGTATCATAAGAGACTTGGATACTATAAATTGTTTCCACATTAAAAGAGTATGTTAAGAAAAGGGGTAACCATAATCATGACAAGTTTTATAAATATAATCCTCACTACTTTTTATAGCATATGCATCATCACGATAATTATCATAAGTAGGAGGCATGTTATTATCATAATAAATTTGCATATCAAAACTTGGGATACTAAAAATATCATCTTCATTAAGCGTAGAATCCCCAAGCTTGGGACAAACATTAATTGTAGCAAATATATTCTCAAAAACATCATCTTCATCAAACATAGCATCCCCAAGCTTGTGCCTTTTCATATTATAAACATAATCACTCTCATCATTAATAGTATGGATAGCACCAATAGTATAGCAATTATCATATTCTTCCAAGAAAGTGCCAAAAAGATTTTCAAGATCATAAGAAGTATCATTATCTTCCACAATTATATTTTCATGAGGCACGATAGTAATAGGAGCAGCATTATTTGAGAGAGAGATATTTTTACCTATCTTCCTTTTTCTTTTCTTCTTCTTCACCACATCATGTGTGGGTTCAATCCTCTTTTTGTAGCTCCTTATTAATGAGATTGATTGAATAGGAGGCTCCTCCTCGTTACCTGATTCATCATAAGAAATAATAGGAGGGTATTGGGAAGCCTCTTCCCTTTCATTAGTATTCTCTTCATCATCTAGTTGTTTTCTTTTCTTTATGTAATTGGCAATATAAGGATTTTTAATGCAATTCACCGCACAATACATATAAATTCCATCTAGATCAAAGCCAAGAAGTTTGTAACGGGCAAATTCTGGAAGATGATTAGTTAAACGTTTCATTTCTTCATAACCCATAAGCGAACTAAGTTCATTATAATGTGCAAGGGAAATCAAGTCATCACAATTTTTGGACACGATTAGATCATGAAACAATTTGCATCGGATAGCTAAATGACCACGTTCATTGCAAAGTTCACAAGTATGGCTAAGAAAATTTAAATTTTCAGCACAATCATCTAGTATTTCTTGCAACAATTTAGTTTCTAGGTACTTATGCTTCTTGCAATATCTATCTTCCCTTTTTGGTGTGTACTTACAAACCCAATGCACTCCACGAAAATTACATGTTTATAGGAGGCATTTTCATCATAACTAGTGCAATCATCATTAGTATCATGGATATTCAAAGAATTCATACTAACAACATTGCAATCATGCTCATCATTCACATATTTTATGCCAAGCATTCTATGTAATTCTTCTTCTAGTATTTGAGCACAATTTTTCTTTCCATCATACTCACGGAAGATATTAAAAATGTGAAGCGTATGAGACAAACTCAATTCCATTTTTTATAGTTTTCTTTCATAAACTAAACTAGTGATAAAACAAGAAACAAAAAGACTCGATTGCAAGATCTAAAGATATACCTTCAAGCACTCACCTCCCCAGCAACGGTGCCAGAAAAGAGTTGATGTCTACTACACAACCTTCTTCTTGTAGACGTTGTTGGGCCTCCAAGTGCAGAGGTTTGTAGAACAGTAGCAAATTTCCCTCAAGTGGATGACCTAAGGTTTATCAATCCGTAGGAGGCGTAGGATGAAGATGGTCTCTCTCAAGCAACCCTGCAACCAAATAACAAAGAGTCTCTTGTGTCCCCAACACACCCAATACAATGGTAAATTGTATAGGTGCACTAGTTCGGCGAAGAGATGGTGATACAAGTGGCAATATGGATGGTAGATAAAGGTTTTTGTAATCTGAAAATATAAAAACAGCAAGGTAACTAATGATAAAAGTGAGCGTAAACGGTATTGCAATGTGTTGAAACAAGGCCTAGGGTTCATACTTTCACTAGTGCAAGTCCTCTCACAATACTAACATAATTGGATCATAAAACTATCCCTCAACATGCAACAAAGAGTCACTCCAAAGTCACTAATAGCGGAGAACGAACGAAGAGATTATGGTAGGGTACGAAACCACCTCAAAGTTATTCTTTCCAATCAATCCGTTGGGCTATTCCTATAAGTGTCACAAAACAGCCCTAGAGTTCGTACTAGAATAACACCTTAAGATACAAATCAACCAAAACCCTAATGTCACCTAGATACTCCAATGTCACCTCAAGTATCCGTGGGCATGATTATACGATATGCGTCACACAATCTCAATTCATCTATTCAACCAACACAAAGGACCTCAAAGAGTGCCCCAAAGATCTACCGGAGAATCACGACGAAAATGTGTGCCAACCCCTATGCATAGGTTCATGAACCCGCAAGTTGGTCACCTTAACATACATCAAGTGGCACGCGGTATCCCATTGTCACCACAGATATCCACGACAAGACATACATCAAGTGTTCTCAAATCTTTAAAGACTCAATCCGATAAGATTACTTCAAAGGGGAAACTCGATCCATTACAAGAGAGAAGAGGGGGAAGAAACATCATAGGATCCAAATATAATAGCAAAGCTCGCGATACATCAAGATCATATCATCTCAAGAACACGAGAGAGAGAGAGATCAAACACATAGCTACTGGTACATACCCTCAGCCCCGAGGGAGAACTACTCTCTCCTCGTCATGGAGAGCACCGGGATGATGAAGATGGCCTCCGGAGAAGGATTGCCCCCTCCGGTAGGGTGCCGAAATGGGTTTAGATTGGTTTTCGGTGGCTACGGAGGCTTCTGGCAGCGAAACTCCCGATCTATCTTGTGTTCTGGAAGTTTTAGGGTATATGGAGTTATATAGGCAGAAGAAGCACGTCAGGGGAGCCACGGGGGCCCCACGAGGCAGGGGGCGCGCCCCCCACCCTCGTGGGCAGCTCACGTATCTTCTGACGTGGGGTCCAAGTCCATCAGGTGTGTTTCCTTCCAAAAATAACTTCTCCAGTTGATTTCGTTCCGTTTCGACTCTGTCTGATATTCCTTTTCTTAAAAACACTGAAATAGGCATAAAACAGCAAATCTGGGCTGGGCCTCCGATTAATAGGTTAGTCCCGAAAGTAATATAAAAGTGGATAATAAAGCCCAATAATGCCCAAAACAATAGATAATATAGCATGGAGCAATCAAAAATTATAGATATGTTGGAGACGTATCAAGCATCCCCAAGCTTAATTCCTGCTCGTCCTCGAGTAGGTAAATGATAAAAAAGATAATTTTTGATGTGGAATGCTATTTGGCATAATTTCAATGTAATTCTTCTTAACTGTGGCATGAATATTCAGATCCATAAGATTCAAGATAAAAGTTCATATTGACATAGAAAATAATAATACTTCAAGCATACTAACAAAGCAATTATGTCTTCTCAAAATAACATGGCCAAAGAAAGTTATCCCTACAAAATCATATAGTCTGGCTATGCTCCATCTTCACCAAACAAAATATTTAAATCATGCACAACCCCGATGACAAGCCAAGAAATTGTTTCATACTTTTGATGTTCTCAAACTTTTTCAATCTTCACGCAATACATGAGCGTGAGCCATGGATATAGCACTATAGGTGGAATAGAATGGTGATTGTGGAGAAGACAAAAAGGGAGAAGATAGTCTCACATCAACTAGGCGTATCAACGCGCTATGGAGATGCCCATCAATAGATATCAATGTGAGTGTCGGGGGTTTGGTGTGACATATGCCAAAGGATGGCTTATCATGGTGGGGGTGAGTAGAACGTCGCCGGTGCCTGGAAACGGGATGAGGCGAAGACATGCACGCCGGCGAATCTTACCCAGCTTCAGGGCTCTCCGAGGAGATAATACCCCTACTGCTGCTCTGCGGGATCTCCGCATGATCACTATGGCCAAGTGTTTACACGGTTGCTCCTTGAGCAGTTTCTTGGAGGTAGGAGGGGGCAAGGCTAGCTCTCTCCCTTCTATATGATCTGGTCTAGAGCTAATGGGTTCCAACCCTTTGCATGGGTGCCCTGGGGGGTTTATATAGGCCTACCCCCTAGGGGTACAATGGTAATCCGGCTGGACACGGGCCCAGCCGTCAGTGCCTCTGGCCTCCGTCTTCTCTGCCGACCGTTGGGGCCCGCCGATTGGCGGGCCCCGCCGGCTGGTCTAGTACGGAGCTGACAGGCCGCGTCCGCCGCGGGCGGGTCTTGCCAGCTGCTGATTACTGTAGCCGTGCTTCTGATGACACGGGCTTGATCATGAGGTCGTGGCAACAGCCCCGCCGCCTGGCGGGCGATCACTGTTGCCACTCCCCATCACATCTTGATTAATGGCGCGTGGGCCCCGGGGGAGGGCTCGGCCGACTCCCCCGGGTCGACTCCCGACGGGTCCGACTGGTGGTTCTCCTACCGTCTCCCGAGGTCTCACTGACTGGTGGGGCCTGCTGCCTCTAGGCCGTACAGACAAGCCGTCGTGGGTACAGGATTCGGCCCTGCGGTGCTGATGTCAGGGCTGGCATGGCAACAGCGCCACGCCGCACGGAGATCTTCCGGGGTACGGCGTGTTGTGGCCATGCCTGCCCTTGGTAAGGGGCGGGGGTGGGCATCGCTGTAGCCACACCCCTATCCCGTCCCCTTTGATTAGGTCATGGGGTTTGTTGGAGTCGCCGGCCGACTCCCCAAAGCCGGCTTCTCTGGAAGTCACCAACCTGGAGTCGGCTTTCCCTGAAGCCGTCCCTAGGACTCGGCCATGAGTGGTCAGTCGGCCATCTTGTCGTTGACTTCTTGAAGGCGGTTCCTCATCCTGGGGTCTTGAGGGGCGCAGCCTGCCCCGATGTCCTGAAAGGTTCTGGGGCTCGGGTTGGCCTACCCGTGGCCCAGTACTCCGACAGTAGTCCCCGAAGTTGGTGAGGTGCCACGGACGATCGGCCGAGAAGCCTCAGCAGTTTCTCTTTCCGGGTGCTCAACACATGGTCTTTGATGGACTTCTGCCGGGCCGACTAGAAGGAGTCGGACTCGCTCGATTCAGACTCACTCAATTCCGACTCGCTCAGTATTTCGAACGTCGCGGCGGGATTTAAGTGGCGTGCTAGCTAAGCCTCCAGGCCGCCGCCCGTTCTAGGCCTGTCACGCGATGGCACGTGGCTGGGTCGTCCTGCCAGCCTACGCGCGCGAAGGGACAGGCCCATAAGCGGGGCCCGCCACTACCGCGCCTCGCCGCCCGAGCGAATCCGCTGCGGCCCCGGTGGATGGTTGGGATTCCCGTGGAGTTACTGCGTGCAGTAACTTTATCGTGGAACGTGGGGGACGTGGGGCCGTGGGCGCAGTAAATCCCCATGTCCGCCCCCTCGGCTTCGCAGCCCACGAGGCTATAAGTAGGGGGGATAGGGGGGCACGCGTGCCCCTCCTTCCTACTACTCCTCGCTCTCTTCCTTCCTCTTCTCCTCGCTCTCCTCCTTCTTCTTCTTCTTCGCTCCGCCGCACCCAAGCTCCGGCGAACGCCGCGGCGACAGCTCGCGATGAGTTCTTCCTCTGCCGCCGCGCCTCCCCCGGTGCGCTCTGGCACCTGGGACGGCTCCGAAGTTCATGAAGACCACATCGAGTTCCTCCGCCAGACTCGTCGGCTCCCCGGCGAGGACCGCGTGCAGGTGTGTCTTGCGCCGAAGGGGGAGATTTCTCCCGCGTCGCAGGAGGGCGAGCGGGTTATCTTCCGCTCGCACTACCTGCGCGGGCTGGGGCTGCCGGCGAGCAGTTTCTTCTGATCCTTCCTGGAGTTCTACGGCCTCCAGCCGCACCACCTCACCCCCAACGCAGTGGTGCTGCTGTCCGCCTTCGTGGCCATGTGCGAAGGCTTCCTCGGAGTCCTCCCCACCCTCGAGCTCTGGGGGAGTTCTTCTTCTCCAAGCTCGGCACCCAGGCTGCGGGCGTGCCGGCTCAGTGTGGCGCCTTCATCGTCGTGCGAAGGTCAGGGGCCGACAATCCCTTCCCCTCCATCTCGTTGATAAAGTCGGTGAAGATGTGGCAGAGATCCTACTTCTACGTCAGGAACCCTCCGCGAGGGGGGACTGGGTCAACCTGCCGGCTTTCGAAGCCGGCCCGCCGGCTGGGCGACTGCCCAACTGGTCGTACCGGGCCAAGTCACTGACGCCTGCGGGAGCCGGCGCCATCACGCGACTCCGAGTGCTGACGCAGTCAGAGGGTCTGACCGGTTCGGACCTGCTGGCCACCTTCGTGGCGCACCGAGTTCTCCCACTCCAAGGCCGCCCCCATATGATATGCCAGATGAGCGGGCACCGCAACCCGAGTCGGATGTGCACCAAGGACATGCCTCACGAAGAGGTGGCCTTCATGGTGAACTACCTCTCGAACAGCAGGCTCCTGGAGGATTGGCGGTTCGGCAAGGAGCCGTATTCCCGCGCCAACCCCCCGCCCGTGGTGAGTCGCCTTTGGGGGAGGTGAGGACGCCGCCGGCTCCCAAACCAGTGCGCATCTTGGAGCCATCGAAATGCATCCGCCAATGGGTGGAATCAGGCGCTGGAGGTAGGTACTGGGTCTTGGCCCAGTCGACGAGGAAGTCGGCCAGTGCTTGTGACTTGATAGCGGTGCGGGGCTGGTGGTGGATGGTGTAAGGAGCCAGCTCTATGGCCCATTCGGCCACTCGGCCAGAAGCATCTCGGCTACCAATGATCTCGGCAAGCGGGGCCATGCAGACCACCGTGATTGGATGCTCTTGAAAGTAAGGCTTCAATTTCTTGGCAGCAAAGTGCACGCCGTAGCACATCTTCTGGTAGTGGGGGTAGTTCTGCTTGGAGGTCGACAGTACCTCGCTCAGGTAATACACCGGTCTCTGGATAGGTAGCGCCTTGCCTTCCTCCTTGCGTTCCACTACAATGACCGTGCTGACTACTCGACTGGTGGCGGCGATGTACAGGAGCATCGGTTCCTTTGGAGTCGGAGCCGCCAGGACCGGTGGAGTAGTCAGCATCTTCTTCAACTGGAGAAAAGCTTCGTCCGCCTTATGGTTCCACTCGAAAAAAGTGGTCTTCTTCATGAGTTGGTATAAGGGGAGAGCTTTCTCGCCCAGCCAACTGATGAATCGGCTGATGGACGCCAAGCAGCCGGTGAACTTCTGCACATCCAGCAGTCGGCTGGGTACCTCCATTCTCTCAATGGCCTTGATTTTTACTGGGTTGCATTCTATGCCGCGTTCAGAGACCAGGAAGCCTAGGAGCTGCTCATCTGGCTGTTTGGCTTCAACGGTCGCGACCTGCCGGCTGCTGGAAGCCGGCTGCGGGGCCTTGCGCTTGTGGTCGCCCTGCTGTTGTCGCCAGCCGGCGTCTGCCGCTGGAGTTCTTGGAGCTTGAGGGGCCACTTTGCCAGTTGTGCTGATTTGAATCTCCGCCTTCATGGAGGAGTCGGCCGTGGCGTACTTGTCCGCTATGATCAGCAGCTCGTCGAGGGTTTCTGGCTCGTCGCAAAGGAGCTTGTGCTTGAGGAGGGTGCCTTCTCTGCACCCAGCTGTGAAGTACTCGATGGCCTACACCTCGTGCACGCCCTCGCAGGAGTTCCGAAGCTTGGCCCAACGCGTGAGGTAGTCACGAGTCGACTTGTCGGGGCCTTGCACGCACAAGGAGAGCTGACAAGGTTTGGGAGGGCGCTTGTACGTGCTGGTGAAGTTGCGGATGAATGCTTCGGTGAAGTCGACCCAGCTGTTGATGCTACGGGGCTTTAGGCTGTTCAGCCCTGTCCGGGCCGTGCCCTGGAGCATGAGCGGAACATACTTTACGGCGACACGCTTGTTGCCGTTTGCTATGCTGACATCCGTGGAGTAGTCGACTAGCCAGTCTTCCGGCTTCATGGAGTCGGTATACTTGGGCATGTCTCTTGGGAGCGTGAACCCTCTGGGAAAGGGCTCATCCCAAATGCGGGGCCCGAAACAAGGCGGACCCAGCTCGTCTTCTTCTTCCAGCGCTAAGGATCGATGAAGTTGGTCGATCCGGTGGCGGGCGTCATTCTCTCCAACTCCTTCTTGGCGGCCAAGGCGATCACCGAGAGTCAAATGGTCAACAGGCGGTGGGGAGACTCGCCTCTCCTTGCGGGGAGGGGGAGGCGGACAGTCGTCCCATCGTTCCACTGCTCTTGGGCGGCCGTCTCGGTCGCGCTCTATGGTGATGCGAGTCCGACTGTGGCTAACAGCCGGCTCCTTGTCTCTTCTTCCTCGGGCGCCGCCAGTCGGCGTCTAAGACGTCGCGCCTTGATCTCGGTGAAGGTCGTCATTGGGCCGTTGAGGCGCCTCCGTGCGGCAGCCGGCCTCGTTCTGCGCGGCGGCCGCGTCGAGCAGCCGCTGGACTCGCTCCATCATGAGGTGGCGTTCTTCGCCCTCGAAATTGTCCAGCTCATCCGCCGCTACCTGGGCGGCTTGGATGTTCTCCGCTGGTGTAGCGTACACAGGGCGGCTTGCCCCAAACAGGTTGGCGATGGCTACGCCGCGCTGCTGGACCGCGCCAAGGCGGCTGGGCCCCGCCGGGGCTGGCGAGCCGCCGACGGCGTGACCCATCTCCCGCTGGTAGGCTTCTGACAAGCGCCTCATGCTGGCCAGCTTCTTCGCGCCTTCAACGAGCTGAAGGCGGCGCGCCTCCAACGTCTCTGCGTCAGCGTCTTCGGAATGGGCGCAGTTAGGTCTTGCAGCGCTGCGCCGAGTGAGTCGTGCGCTCCTCCGCCGGGGAGCTCGTCATGACTGATGACTAGCACCTCAGTGACAGTGCTTCCGTTGCTCTCCGCGCGAGGGAGAGGTTCATCGTAGACCACCACATTGGTGGGGAACGCGTCAGGCGACGCGGTGTCGGAGTCGACCAGCATCGGGTCAGTGGAGCCTACGGACTCCAAGTCTATGGCAGGCTCGCCGGAAATGTGGAGTTGATCGAGGAGGCCCGCGAGGAGGTTCTCAGGGCCGCTCGTGCCTGCGTCGGATGCAGGTTCGTTGGAGAGGCGGACCTCGCCGACAAGTTCGGCCAAGGAGCTGGCCGCGCAGGCGATCTCAACGCTGCTTAGCGCGTCCGTGCAAACTCCGTCTGGCGTGCCTGGCTGGCTGCGCTCGCCAGGGAGGAAAAGGGTTCCCGTCCAGAACAGATCTCCGGACGGCGGTGCACCATGCCCCACGGTGGGCGCCAAATGTCGGGGGTTTGGTGCGACATATGCCAAAGGATGGCTTATCATGGTGGGGGCAAGTAGAACGTCGCCGGTGCCTGGAAACGGGATGAAGCGAAGACATGCACGCCGGCGAATCTTACCCAGCTTTAGGGCTCTCCGAGGAGATAATACCCCTACTGCTGCTCTGCGGGATCTCCGCATGATCACTATGGCCAAGTGTTTACACGGTTGCTCCTTGAGCTGTTTCTTGGAGGTAGGAGGGGGCAAGGCTAGCTCTCTCCCTTCTATATGATCTGGTCTAGAGCTAATGGGTTCCAACCCTTTGCATGGGTGCCCTGGGGGGTTTATATAGGCCTACCCCCAGGGGTACAATGGTAATCCGGCTGGACGCGGGCCCAGCCGTCAGTGCCTCTGGCCTCCGTCTTCTCTAACGACTGTTGGGGCCTGCCGACTGGCGGGCCCCGCCAGCTGGTCTGGTACGGAGCCGACAGACCGCATCCGCCGCGGGCGGGTCTTGCCGGCTGCTGATTACTGTAGCCGTGCTTATGATGACGCGGGCTTGATCATGAGGTCGTGGCAACAGCCCCGCCGCCTGGCGGGCGATCACTGTTGCCACTCCCCATCACATCTTGATTAATGGCGCGTGGGCCCAGGGGGAGGGCTCGGCCGACTCCCCCGGGCCGACTCCCGACGGGTCCGACTGGTGGTTCTCCTGCCATCTCCCGAGGTCTCACTGACTGGTGGGACCTGCTGCCTCTAGGCCGTACAAACAAGCCGTCGGGGGTGCAGGATTCGGCCCTGCGGTGCTGATGTCAGGGCCGGCATGGCAACAGCGCCACGCCGCACGGAGATCTTTCGGGGTACGGCGTGCTGTGGCCATGCCTGCCCTTGGTAAGGGGCGGGGGTGGGCTTCGCTGTAGCCACGCCCCTGCCCCGTCCCCTTTGATGAGATCATGGGGTTTGTTGGAGTCGCCGGCCGACTCCCCAAAGCCGGCTTCTCTGGAAGTCGCCAACCTGGAGTCGTCTTTCCCTGAAGCCGTCCCTGGGACTCGGCCATGAGTGGTCAGTCGGCCATCTTGCCGTTGACTTCTTGAAGGCGGTTCCTCGTCCTGGGGTCTTGAGGGGCGCAGCCTGCCCCGATGTCTTGAAAGGTTCTGGGGCTCGGGTTGGCCTACCCGTTGGCCAGTACTCCGACAATGAGTGAGTAGGGATTTCCATGCAACGGATGCACTAGAGCTATAAATGTATGAAAGTTCAACAAATGAAACTAGTGGGTGTGCATCCAACTCGCTTGCTCACGAAGACCTAGGGCATTTTGAGGAAGCCCATCATTGGAATATACAAGCCAAGTTCTATAATGAAAGATTCCCACTAGTATATGAAAGTGACAACATAGGAGACTCTCTATCATGAAGATCATGGTGCTACTTTGAAGCACAGCTATGGTAAAAGGATAGTAGCATTGTCCCTTTTATTTTTTTTATTTTTTTATTTGGCCTTTCCTTTTTTATTTGGCCTTTATTTTTTTATTTGGCCTTTCTTTTTTTATGGCCTTTCTTTTTGGGGGGGGGGGGACAATGCTCTATTGAATGATGATCATCACACTTCTATTTATTTACAACCCAATGATGCAACTCAATGCTAGAACAAAGATGACTCTATATGAATGCCTCCGGCGGTGTACCGGGATATGCAATGAATCAAGAGTGACATGTATGAAAGAATTATGAATGGTGGATTTGCCAGAAATACAATGTCAGCTATATGATCATGCAAAGCAATATGAAAATGATGAAGCGTGTCACAATAAACGGAATGGTGGAAAGTTGCATAGCAATATATCTCGGAATGGCTATGGAAATGCCATAATAGGTAGGTATGGTGGCTGTTTTGAGGAAGGTATATGGTGGGTTTATGGTACCGGCGAAAGTTGCGCGGTACTAGAGAGGCTAGCAATGGTGGAAGGGTGAGAGTGCGTATAATCCATGGACTCAACCTTAGTCATAAAGAACTCATATACTTATTGCAAAAATCTAGAAGTTAACAAAGCAAAGTATTACGCGCATGCTCCTAGGGGGTAGATTGGTAGGAAAAGACCATCGCTCGTCCCCGACCGCCACTCATAAGGAAGGCAATCAATAAATAAATCATGCTCCGACTTCATCACATAACGGTTCACCATACGTGCATGCTACAGGAATCACAAACTTCAACACAAGTATTTCTCAAATTCACAACTACTCAACTAGCATGACTCTAATATTACCATCCTCATATCTCAAAACAATCATCAAGTATCAAACTTCTCTTAGTATTCAACACACTCATAAGAGAATTTTTATTATTCTTGAATACCTAGCATATTAGGATTTTAAGGAAATTATCATGCTATTTAAGACTCTCAAAATAATCTAAGTGAAGCATGAGATTTCATCTATTTCTTCAAAATAAAACTACCACCATGCTCTAAAAGGATATAAGTGAAGCACTAGAGCAAATGACAAACTACTCCGAAAGATATAAGTGAAGATCAATGAGTAGTCGAATAATTATGCAACTATGTGAAGACTCTCTAAAATTTAATAATTTCATATCTTGGTATTCTATTCAAACAGCAACCAAAGCAAAATAAAATGACATTCTAAGAATAGCAAACATCATGTGAAGAAGCAAAAACTTAGGATCAACCGATACTAACCGATAGTTGTTGAAGAAGAAAGGTGGGATGCCAGCCGGGGCATCCCCAAGCTTAGACGCTTGGGACTTCTTGAAATATTATCTTGGGGTGCCTTGGTCATCCCCAAGCTTGAGCTTTTGTGTCTCCTTAATTCCTCTCATATCACGGTCTCCCTAAATCTCAAAAGCTTCATCCACACAAAACTCAACAAGGACTCGTGAGATAAGTTAGTATAAACCATTGCCAAAACCTTATCATACTCTACTGTAGCAAATCACTAAAATTATTATTCAAAATTTTATACTAAATGACTCTTCATATTTAATAGTCCTATCCTCAAATAGAATCATTAAAGAAGCAAACATATGAAAACAATGCAAACATAACAGCAATCTGCCTAAACAGGATAGTCTGTAAAGAATGCTGCAACATCCATACTTCCCTAGCTTCAAAAATTATTATATAAAATTCCCACTGTATTAAATTTATCAAATCTTAATATTCAAAAGGTTTCAACATTTTATCACATTCTTACTTTTCTAGGGAATTATTGCAACAGCGGTAAACTTTCTGTTTTCAAACAGCAACATGTGTACTTGTAACATAGGCATAGTAAAGACTATCAATGCCACTTTTATTGGAATAAAAGATGCAAAACATTGTTCTAAATAACAGCAAGCAAATCCTAACAAAATAAATTGACTCTCCAAGCAAAACACATATCATGTGGCGAATAAGTAAAGTTACCGATGAACGAAGACGAAAGAGGGGATGCCTTCCGGGGCATCCCCAAGCTTAGGCTCTTGGCTATCCTCGAATATTACCTTGGGGTGCCTTGGGATCCCCAATATTAGGCTATTGCCACTCCTTATTCCATAGTCCATCGAATCCTTACCCAAAACTTGAAAACTTCACAACACAAAACTTAATAGAAAACTCGTAAGCTCCGTTAGTATAAGAAAGTAAATCACCACTTCCAAGTACTGTAATGAACTCATTATTTATTTATATTGGTGTTAAAACTAATGTATTCCAACTTCTCTATGGTTTATAAACTATTTTACTAGCCATAGATTCATCAAAATAAGTAAACAACACATGAAAAACAGAATCTGTCAAAAACAGAACAGTATGTAGTAATCTGGATCAAACGTATACTTATGGAACTCATAAAATTCTCAAATAAATTTCTGGACCTGAGGAATTTATCTATTAATCATCTGCAAAAAGAATTAACTAAATAGAACTCTCCTAATAAAAATGGCAGCAATTCTCGTGAGCGCTAAAGTTTCTGTTTTTGACAGCATGATCAACAAGACTTTCCCAAAGTCTTCCCAAAGGTTCTACTTGGCACAAACACTAATTAAAAGCATAAAACCACATCTAAACAGAGGCTAGATGAATTATTTATTACTAAACAGGAACAAAAAGCAAGGAACAAGAATAAAATTGGGTTGCCTCCCAACAAGCGCTATCGTTTAACGCCCCTAGCTAGGCATGATAATGACAATGATGCTCACATAAAAGATAAGAATTGAAATATAGAGAGAGCATCATGAAGAATATGGCTAGCACATTTAAGTCTAACATACTTCCTATGCATAGGGATTTTGTGAGCAAACAACTTATGGGAACAATAATCAACTAGCATAGGAAGGCAAAACAAGCATAACTTCAAAAAATTAAGCACATAGAGAGGAAACTTGATATTATTGCAATTCCTACAAGCATATGTTCCTCCCTCATAATAATTTTCATTAGCATCATGAATGAATTAAAAAATATAACCAGCAGCTAAAGCATTCTTTTCATGATCTACAAGCATAGAAAATTTACTACTCTCCACATAAGCAAAATTCTTCTCATGAATAATAGTGGGAGTATCATAGGAAACTTGAATACTATAAATTGTTTCCACATTAAAAGAGTAATGTTCAGAGAAGGGGTAATCATAACCATGACAAGTTTTATAAATATAATCACTACTTTTTATAGCATAAGTATCATCACAATAATCATCATATGTAGGAGGCATGCTATCATCATTATAAACTTGCATATCAAAACTTGGGAGACTAAAAATATCATCTTCATTAATCATAGCTTCCCCAAGCTTGGGACAAACATTAATTGCAGGAAATATATTCTCAAATATTTCATCCTCATCAAACATAGCTTCCCCAAGCTTGGGCCTTTTCATATCATAAGCATAATCACTCTCATCATTAATAGCATGGATAGTACCAATAGTATAGCAATTATTATATTCTTCCAAGCAAGTGCCAAAAAGTTTTTCAAGATCATAAGAAGTATCATTATCTTCCACAATTATATTTTCATGAGGCACAATAGTAATAGGAGCAGCATTATTTGAGAGAGATATCTTTTTACCTCTCTTCCTTTTTCTTTTCTTCTTCTTCACCACATCATGTGTGGGTTCAATCCTCTTTTTGGAGCTCCTTATTAATGGGATTGGTTGAATAGGGGGCTCCTCCTCGTTACCTGATTCATTATAAGAAATAATAGGAGGATATTGGGAAGTCTCTTCCCTTTCATTAGTATTGTCTTCATCTTCTATTTGTTTTCTTTTCTTTATGTAATTGGCAATATAATAATTTTCAATGCAATTCACCGCACAATACATATAAATATTTTCTAGATCAAAATCAAGAACTCTATCAAGATTAAACTTTGGAATACCCTCACTTATACGTTTCATTTCTTCATAACCCAAAAGAAGGCTAAGCTCTTTATGATGCTCAAGGGTAATCAAATTATCACAATGTTTGGACACGACTTGATCATGAAACAAACAGCATTGGAGCTTTAAATGACCATGTTCATTGCAAAGTTCACAAGGGGCACGAAAAATATTGAATCTTTCAGCACATTCATCTAGGCTTTCTTGCAACGATTTGGTTTCTAAGTACTTATGCCTCTTGCAATATCTATCTTCCCTATTTGGTGTGTACTTGCAAACCCAGTCTACTCCACAAAAATTGACATGTTTATAGGAGGCACTTTCATCATAACTAGTGCAATCATCATTAGCATTATGGATATTCAAAGAATTCGTACTAACAACATTGCAATCATGCTCATCATTCAAATATTTAGTGCCAAACATTTTATAGATTTCTTCTTCTAGCACTTGAGCACAATTATCCTTTCCATCATACTCACGAACGATATTAAAAAGGTGAAGCGTATGAGACAAACTTAATTCCATTTTTTATAGTTTTCTTTTGTAAACTAAACTAGTGATAAAACAAGAAACTAAAAGACTCGATTGCAAGATCTAAAGATATACCTTCAAGCACTCACCTCCCCGGCAACGGCGCCAGAAAATAGCTTGATGTCTACTACACAACCTTCTTCTTGTAGATGTTGTTGGGCCTCCAAGTGCAGAGGTTTGTAGGACAGTAGCAAATTTCCCTCAAGTGGATGACCTAAGGTTTATCAATCCGTAGGAGGCGTAGGATGAAGATGGTCTCTCTAAAGCAACCCTGCAACCAAATAACAAAGAGTCTCTTGTGTCCCCAACACACCCAATACAACAGTAAATTGTATAGATGCACTAGTTCGGCGAAGAGATGGTGATACAAGTGGTATATGGATAGTAGATAATAGTTTTTGTAATCTGAAAATATAAAAACAGCAAGGTAAAGAATGATAAAAGTGAGTGTAAACGGTATTGCAATGATAGTAAACAAGGCCTAGGGTTCATAATTTCACTAGTCCAAGTTCCCTCAACAATACTAACATAATTGGATCATAAAACTATCCCTCAACATGCAACAAGGAGTCACTCCAAAGTCACTAATAGCGGAGAACGAACGAAGAGATTATGGTAGGGTACGAAACCACCTCAAAGTTATTCTTTCCAATCAATCCATTGGGCTATTCCTATAAGTGTCACAAACAGCGCTAGAGTTTGTACTAGAATAACACCTTAAGATACAAATCAAACGAAACCCTAATGTCACCTAGATACTCCAATGTCACCTCAAGTATCCATGGGCATGATTATACGATATGCATCACACAATCTCAATTCATCTATTCAACCAACACAAAGGACCTCAAAGAGTGCCCCAAAGATCTACCGGAGAATCACGACAAAAATGTGTGCCAACCCCTATGCATAGGTTCATGAACCTACAAGTTGGTCGCCTTAACATACATCAAGTGGCACGCGGTATCCCATTGTCACCACAGATATCCACGGCAAGACATACATCAAGTGTTCTCAAATCTTTAAAGACTCAATCCGATAAGATTACTTCAAAGGGGAAACTTGAACCATTACAAGAGGGAAGAGGGGGGGAAGAAACATCATTGGATCCAAATATAATAGCAAAGCTCGCGATACATCAAGATCGTATCATCTCAAGAACACGAGAGAGAGAGAGATCAAACACATAGCTACTGGTACATACCCTCAGCCCCGAGGGAGAACTACTCCCTCCTCGTCATGGAGAGCACCAAGATGATGAAGATGGCCGCCGGAGAAGGATTGCCCCCTCCGGCAGGGTGCCGGAACGGGTCTAGATTGGTTTTCGGTGGCTACGGAGGCTTCTGGCGGCGGAACTCCCGATCTATCTTGTGTTCTGGAAGTTTTAGGGTATATGGAGTTATATAGGCAGAAGAAGCACGTCAAGGGAGCCACGGGGGCCCCACGAGGCAGGGGGCGCGCCCTAGGGGGGTGGGCACGCCCCCCACCCTCGTGGGCAGCTCCCGTATCTTCTGACGTGGGGTCCAAGTCCATCAGGTGTGTTTCCTTCCAAAAATAACTTCTCGAGTTGATTTCGTTCCGTTTTGACTCCGTCTGATATTCCTTTTCTTCAAAACACGGAAATAGGCATAAAATAGCAAATCTAGGCTGGGCCTCCGGTTAATAGGTTAGTCCCGAAAGTAATATAAAAGTGGATAATAAAGCCCAATAATGCCCAAAACAGTAGATAATATAGCATGGAGCAATCAAAAATTATAGATACGTTGGAGACGTATCACATACCTAGTTCAATCTCGTTACTCGCAAGTCTCTTTACTCGTTCTGTAATACATCATCCCGCAACTAACTCATTAGTCACATTTCTTGCAAGGCTTATCATGATGTGCATTACCGAGAGGGCCCAGTGATACCTCTCCGATACTCGGAGTGACAAATCCTAATCTCGATCTATGCCAACTCAACAAACACCTTCGGAGATACCTATAGGGCATCTTTATAATCACCTAGTTACGTTGTGACTGTTGGGGAATGTAGTATTTCAAAAAAATTCCTATGATCGTGTAAGATCTATCTAGGAGATGCATAGAAACGAGAGGGGAGAGTGTGTCTACGTACCCTCGTAGACCGAAAGTGGAAGCGTTTAGTAACGCGGTTGATGTAGTCGAACGTCTTCGCGATCCAACCGATCAAGTACCGAACACACGACACCTCCGTGATCTGCACACGTTCAGCTCGGTGACGTCCCTCATACTCTTGATCCAGCTGAGGCCGAGGGTGAGTTCCTTCAGCACGACGGCGTGTTGACGGTGATGATGAAGTTACCGACGCAGGGCTTCGCCTAAGCACTACGACAATATGACCGAGGTGTAAAACTATGGAGGGGGCACCGCACACGGCTAAAAATCAACTTGTGTGTCTAAGTGGTGCCCCCCTCTCCCGTATATAAAGGACGGGAGGAGGAGGCTTGCCGGCCACAAGGGGCGCGCCCAAGGGGGGGATCCTACTCCAAGTAGGAATCTATCCTCCCCTTTCCTAGTCCAAGTAGGAGAAGAAGGAAGGAGAGGGAGAGGGAGAGGGAAAGAGGGGTCGCGCCCCCCTCCCCTAGTCCTATTTGGACTCCCCTTGGGGGGCACCTCCTGGCTTCTACCCTCTCTCTCCCCTAAGGCCCACTAAGGCCCATTACTTCCCCGGGGGGTTTCGGTAACCCCTTCGGCACTCCGGTTTTATCCGAAACCATCCGGAACTCTTTCAGTGTCCGAATAACATGGTCCAATATATCAATCTTTATGTCTCGACCATTTCGAGACTCCTCGTCATGTCTGTGATCTCATCCAGGACTCAGAACAGCCTTCGGTACATCAAATCACATAACTCATAATACAAATCGTCATCGAATGTTAAGCGTGCGGACCCTACGGGTTCGAGAACTATGTAGACATGACTGAGACACATCTTAGGTCAATAACCAATAGCGGAACCTGGATGCTCATATTGGTTCCTACATATTCTACGAAGATCTTTATCGGTCAAACCGCATAACAACATACGTTGTTCCCTTTGTCATCGGTATGTTACTTGCCCGAGATTCGATCATCGGTATCATCATACCTAGTTCAATCTTGTCACCGGCAAGTCTCGTTACTCGTTCTATAATGCATCATCCCGCAACTAACTCATTATTCATATTTCTTGCAAGGCTTATAGTGATGTGCATTACCGAGAGGGCCCAGAGATACCTCTCCGACAATCGGAGTGACAAATCCTAATATCGATCTATGCCAACTCAACAAACACCATCGGAGACACCTATAGAGCATCTTTATAATCACCCAGTTACGTTGTGACGTTTGATAGCACACTAAGTATTCCTCTGGTATTCGGGAGTTGCATAATCTCATAGTCATAGGAACATGTATAAGTCATGAAGAAAGCAATAGCAATAAACTAAACGATCATAGTGCAAAATAACGGATGGGTCTAGTCCATCACATCATTCTCTAATGATGTGATCCCGTTCATCAAATGAAAACACTTGTCCATGGCTAGGAAACTTAACCATCTTTGATTAACGAGCTAGTCAAGTAGAGGTATACTAGGGACACTCTGTTTGTCTATGTATTCACACATGTACTAAGTTTTCGGTTAATACAATTCTAGCATGAATAATAAACATTTATCATGGTATAAGGAAATATAAATAACAACTTTATTATTGCCTCTAGGGCATATTTCCTTCAGTGACTTTTGATAGCACATGAGGTATTCCTTCGGTATCCGGGAGTTGCATAATCTCATAGTCGAAGGAATATGTATTTGACATGAAGAAAGCAATAGCAATAAAATTGAACGATCAACACGCTAAGCTAATGGATGGGTCTTCTCCATCACATCATTCTCCTAATGATGTGATCACGTTCATCAAATGACAACTCATGTCTATGGTTCGGAAACTTAACCATCTTTGATTAACGAGCTAGTCTAGTAGAGGCTTACTAGGGACACGGTGTTTTGTCTATGTATCCACACATGTATCAAGTTTCCAGTTAATACAATTCTAGCATGAATAATAAACATTTATCATGATATAAGGAAATATAAAATAACAACTTTATTATTGCCTCTAGGGCATATTTCCTTCAAAATACTCTATATAAAAACATACAGAATAAATCTCAGTTGTCCAATAAATTTAGAATTTCATCTAGATGCATAAAAATCCAACTTAAAGTTAAAACATGACTAATAATCTGATCAATAGTAGAAGAAGAATATCCAGCATCTCTGAGGCACCAAAAGTATAATTTCATAAGAAAAGGCATAAAGATCTAGCAAAATAATTATTACTGATACAAACCTAAAAATTTCATAGAGGTAAAACCCCTTTGCAAGACCGAAATGATTAAAAGTAATATAGAATATCATCATCATCAATACTTGAAAATATATCTCACTCAATATAGCACACAATGCTATAAATCATCCATTCGTCACTCATTTAATTCCTCGGACCACCCTTTATAAGGCTCATAGTTGTAAAAGCTATTTCCACTGATTTCATTGTAGCCAACAAAATCAATGCAAACCCAATAAGATGATTGATACGTCCATTTTGCATCATTTTTTCTACTATAATTTATCTTATTTTGATGTTATATTTCACATTATGGTGCAATTCTAATGTCCTTTCTCTCTTAAAATGCAAGTTATACCTAGAGAGGGGGATTGCCTACATCTGGAATTCTAGACCTAAAATATCAATAGTAGAAAAGGCAATTCTCCGAAGTCTAAAATGAAGCGTGGATGTTTGGAGAATTATTTTTGAATATATAATGAATTATGGAGCAAAGATATGCCGGAGGGGGCACATCCTGCCCACATGGCTGGTCGCGCCATGTGTCCATGTGGGGTCGTGGCACCTCGCCTCCCTATGCCTCTTTTGGTCATAAAATCCCTTTTGACCTAAAAGTCATAGAAAAAATTCAAGACTTTCTGCCGCCGTCTGCAAGGCGGAACATAGGGGGAGCACTTCTGCTCTCGAGCAGAGAGATTCTACCAGAGAAACCTTCCTCCGGGAGGAGGAAATCGAAGCCTTCATCATCACCAACACTCCTCTCATCATGGAAATCATCATCTTCATCAGCACTATCCCATCTCAAAACCCAAGTTCATCCTTTGTGTTCAGTTTTTGTATCAAATCTCGTATTGGTACTTGGGGGTGCTAGTAGTGTTGATTACATCTTGTATTATTGTGACAAAAGGGGTAGCCAGGCACGTATATGTATTGTTGCTACTGAGATAAAATGATGGGGTTTGATTATATTAGTTGATCTTATTTTGTCTATATTATGTCATCATATTTAATGCATTACTCTGTTTTTATGAACTTAATACCTAGAGAGGCAAGCATAGAAGCGCTCTCGAAGTGGAGTAATAGTAGTAGATGCAGATGGATGTCTGTTTACTTGTCACGGATGTAATGCCTATGTACTGATCATGCCATGAGTAACACATAACTATGCACTATTCTATCAATTGCCCAACAATAATTCGTCTACCCACAATATTGTTTATGTTCTTGAGAGAGATGCCTCTAGTGTAAGTTATGGCCCACGTGTCCATTTCAATCATATTGCTAAAACCCTAAATACCTTGCTACAAAATATTTATTTTTATTTAGGTTTTCAATTTATATACCTCCTACTATCAGAACTAATCCTTGCAATTAACGAGTACAAGGGGATTGACAACCCTCTTGTGTGTGTTGGGTGCAAGTATTTGCTTTTGTGTGTGTAGGTACTGCTAAAGGTCATTTGCGTGAATGTCCTATTGGTTCGATAAACCTTGGTTCTTTACTGAGGGAAATACTTTCTGCTTCTGTACTACTTCACCCTTCCTCTTTAGGCAAATTCCAACGCATTTCACAAGTAGCAAGAAGAATTTATGGCGCCGTTGCCAGGGAGACTTCATCAAACAACCAAAGGTACCTTCACACTCACACCTTATTTGCTTGCAATAATCATGTTAACTCAATAAAATAAAAATAAAGACATACAGATCCTCATCCACTTGCTAATCTTTTCAAATTTGTTGCTTATTGTAAACCAATAGCTAATAATGGAGAAGTGATAAAATAAATGCTATTGAGATGCATTTATTGAATGAAAAGCATGATTATTAGTATAAATTTTATGAATAACAATTATGCTAATGATCATGATTGGGTGATTATCATGATGTTTCTTGTGACCTTGAGAATTCCGAGCCTCAAAATGAATCTATTATTGATGATAAATTCGGAATACTATTAAAAGTGGTTTTGGAGAGGTCACGACTTTATTTGTTGTTAATACCACTATCTTGGAAGATTATAAAACTTGCATGCATCTGGATAATGGAGAGTGTTTTATATGATAACTATATTGTTGAATTTGATTATGATCCTACGTGTAGTTATTTTGAGAGGGGGAATATAGCTATGAAAATTTCCATGTTACTAAATTTTTTAGCCTCTTGTTATATTGAGATTGTCAATGTTTTCCTTGCATATGCTAAATATTTCCTTGTCTTGATAATTTGTTTACTTATAAAATGCCTATGCATAGGAAGTATGTTAGACTTAAATGTATTTGTCACATGTTCTATGATTCTCTCTTTGTGCTTCAATTCTTGTCTTTGAAGTGAGCATCATTGAAATCTCAAAGCCTATCTTAATGGCTATAAAGGAAGAGCTTGTTCGGAGACAACCCAATGTTATCATTTATGTTTTTGTGTGCAAACATGATTATTTCTGCTGTAATGATTGTGTTTTTATCTTTTGATTAGTGTTTTTGCCAAGCAAAGCCTTTGGGATCATTTGGATGATAGTTGAATTGATTTTATGCAAAAATAGAAACTTTTGCGCCCAGTATTTGAATTTACATTTTTTATTAGAACATGATCTTTGTCTGAAATTCTTACACAATATTGAGATACAAATTGCCTATGTTCTATTAATTGTTCAGAATTTGTAGAGTTACAGAAGTATGATTTTATTTTAGATCATTACAGACTATTTTGTTTTAGACAAATTCTGTTTTTATTGCATAGTGTCCTTATTTTGATTATGCTATGGATTATATCAGGGGTATAAGTCATGGAGAAGTTAGAATAGAGTAGGAACTATGCAAGAACAATTATGAATAGGTTTATAACAGTACATAAGTTTATGGTTTACCATTATACTAACGGATCTCACAAAGGTTCTGTTGAGTTTTGTGTGCTGAAGTTTTCAAGTATTGGGTGAGTTTACAATGGATCACTACTGCAGGATGGTCCAAACATGACACATCGATCTGAGACCAATCGATGAACCTATGTGCGATGCATGAATCGCAAATGGTATCATAATAAAACTGTCACCAATAAGACGAACCATGCGCGATGGCAGAGACATCAAGCATGATTCAGATTATAGTTGTGTGCGATAGATGGAATACAGTTGATCCATACGAACTATTTGCGATGAGCCAGAATAACAGAAACTGTCAGCCAGATGAAGGTGTGTATGATATACAACATACAGTTCAGTCAGATGAACTGTTTGCGATTAGCCAACACAACAGAAATGGTCAGCCATTTCAAGGTGTGTGCGATAGATGGCATACAGTTCACTCGGATGAACTGTTTGCGATGAGGCAAAACAATAGAAAAGGTTACTTAACAAGATGTGTGTGATACACGGCAAACAGGTTAGTAATCATAAATGTGTGGGAAGACCGATGAAAGCACATGTGCTCCCTTGATGGTTTTGGTAATTAATGTCAACATATCTTTTGTTGGACTAATAGTTCTATCTATTATATTTCAGACAAGTTCAACAATGGCATGGCAAGGAGAAGAGGATGTGGACCCCTTCAAAATGCTAAGGACATGGATTGGCAAAAGCTCAAGACTCTGCATTTTTGGTTAAGTGATCCAAGATCACATTGAGTCCATAGGAAAGCCAATACTATTAAAAGGGAATGAGGTTTTGATAATGATTTGTTTGCTCAAGTGCTTAGTGCTATTGCTCCAAAACCCTCGGCAAGTTTCTGTATCCAAATTTGTCCAAAACCCTACATTCCAACTCGGTCCCACCAAAACATACCTATCCGAACCCACCGAGTTCATCTGGACACAGCCACAGCCAAACCCTAACAAATCAAATCCACCGATATGGATCTCGGTCTCACCGAGATGGCCTTGCCAACTCTCGGTTGCCTATTGCAATTATTTCGGTCTTACCAAGTTTTGCAAGCGGTGCCACTGAGATGGCTTGCCAACCTTCTATTGCCTATTGCACTTACTTCGGTCTTACCGAGATGATGCAATCGGTGCCACCGAAGTGAGGTTTTGCCCTACCATTGCACATCGGTTGCTCCAAGATGTTTCAAGTCGTCCCACCGAGACCTCCTGTGACGCCCCCGATTCAATCATACACTAATCATACACGCAAACGTGTATGATCAAAATCAGGCACTCATGGGAAGATATCACAACACAACTCTACAAATAAAATAAGTCATACAAGCATCATATTACAAGCCAGGGGCCTCGAGGGCTCGAATACAAGAGCTTGATCATAGACGAGTCAGCGGAAGCAACAATATCTGAGTACAGATACAAGTTAAACAAGTTTGCCTTAAGAAGGCTAGCACAAACAGGGATACAGATCAAAAGAGGCGCAGGCCTCCTGCCTGGGATCCTCCTAACTACTCCTGGTCACCGTCAGCGGGCTGCACGTAGTAGTAGGCACCTCCCGAGTAGTAGTAGTCGTCGTCGACGGTGGCGTCTGGCTCTTGGACTCCAACGTCTGGTCGCAGCAATCGGGTAGAAGGGAAAGCGGAAAAGAGGGAGAAAGCAACCGTGAGTACTCATCCAAAGTACTCGCAAGCAAGGAGCTACACTACATATGAATGCATTGGTATCAACTGGAATAAGGCTATGATATGTGGACTGAACTGTAGAATGCCGGAATAAGAGGGGGATAGCTAGTCCTTTCGAAGACTACGCTTCTGGTAACCTCCATCTTGCAGCAGGAGAAGAGAGTAGATGGTAAGTTCACCAAGTAACATCGCATAGCATAATCCTAACCGATGATCCTCCCCTCGTCGCCCTATGAGAGAGCGATCACCGGTTGTATCTGGCACTTGGAAGGGTGTGTTTTATTAAGTATCCGGTTCTAGTTGTCATAAGGTCAAGGTACAACTCCAAGTCGTCCTGTTACCAAAGATCACGGCTATTCGAATAGATTAACTTCCCTGCAAGGGTGCACCACATAACCCAACACGCTCGATCCCATTTGGCCGGACACACTTTCCTGGGTCATGCCCGGCCTCGGAAGATCAACACGTCGCAGCCCTACCTAGGCACAACAGAGAGGTCAGCACGCCGGTCTAAATCCTATGGTGCAGGGGTCTGGGCCCATCGCCCATTGCACATCTGCACGTTGCGAGGGTGGCCGGAAGCAGAACTAGCCCCCTTAATACAAGAGCAGGCTTACATTCCAATCCGGCGCGCGCCGCTCAGTCGCTGACATCACAAAGGCTTCGGCTGATACCACGACGTCGAGTGCCCATAACTGTCCCCGCGTAGATGGTTAGTGCGTATAGGCCAGTGACCAGACTCAGATCAAATACCAAGATCTCGTTAAACGTGTTATCTTGAAATAATCGCGAACGCCGACCAGGGCCAGGCCCACCTCTCTCCTAGGTGGTCTCAACCTGCCCTGTCAGTCCGCCACAAAGTTCCACTCGCGGGTACTCCTACGAGCCGACCTGTCTTTGGTCACCACATGTATCATATATAAAGTATATAGTATATACCCGTAATCACCTCCCAAGTGATCACGGCCCGATAGTATAGCATGGCAGACGGACAAGAATGTAGGGCCACTGATGATAAACTAGCATCCTATACTAAGCATTAGGATTGTAGGTAAAGGTAACAACAGTAGTAGCAAGGACGGGCTATGCATCAGGATAGGATTAATGGGAAGCAGTAACATGCTACACTACTCTAATGCAAGCAGTATAGAGAAGAGTAGGCGATATTTGGTGATCAAAGGGGGGGCTTGCCTGGTTGCTCTGGCAAGAGAGAGGGGTCGTCAACACCGTAGTCGTACTGGGTAGCAGCGGCGTCGGTCTCGGTGTCTAGCGAGAGAAGAGGGGGAAGAAACAATAAATATAATGCAAACAAATGCATGACGATGCATGACATGGCAAAGCGTGATGCTAGTTGTGCCCTAACGCGGTACGAGGTGGTACCGGTGAAGGGGGAAACATCCGGGAAAGTATTTCCGGTGTTTCGCGTTTTCGGACTGATGAACCGGAGGGGAAAAGTTGCGTGTTCGCTATGTTAGGGATGCGTGGCGGATGAATGGGCTGCGTATCCAGATTCGCCTCGTCGTTATGAGCAACTTTCATGTACAAAGTTTTTCCATCCGAGCTACGGTTTATTTTATATTAATTTTAAAAGATTTAAATCATTTTTAGGATTTATTTAATTAATTAAATCAACATTATCCAGAATAGTGTTTGCTGACGTCATCATGATGTTAGCATGGCGTCAACAGTTGACCTGGTCAACCTGACAGGTGGGTCCCGCATGTCATACACTGCTTAGCCTAATTAGGGTTTAATTGACTTAACTAATTGATTAGATTAATTAAACAAGATTAATTAGTTTAGTTAATTCTTTAATTACTTAATTAAGTTAATTAATTAATTCACTAATTAATTATTAATTTTATTTATTTATTTATTTTTAATTATTATTTTTTAAATCTTTTTGGAACGTTCTCGGTCGTGGGGCCATTTGGTCAGTGGCCCAGGGGGCATAACGGGCGCACGGGCGTTGGGAGGATCGGGCGGGCGCCCGAACGAGGGTGAACAGAGCCGCGACGGGGGGGCACTGGAGCCGACGGCCAGGGCGGGGCTCACCAGCCGGTCGTCTCCTGCGAAGGAAGCCGACGCAGGAGGGGGCGCCGGAGGCAGCAGCAGGCGCGCTGCGGCCTCACGCGAGGCGGCAGAGGCGAGCGGGCGGGGCAGGAGCACAGCAGCGGCAGCGGCGGCGGAGGGAGAGCAGCAGCGGCCGGAGCGCGCGGGCGACGGCGCGGGCACGCGCGGGACGTGGGCGAGCGGGACCGCGGCTGTGGCCGCGGCAGAGAGGGGCGAGGCGGGGCACATGCGGCGCACGGCGCGGTGAGCAAGCGAGGGCGAGTGGCGAATCCTCACAAGGGGTCACAGGGTCCGTGGCAGCGGGGGTCGAGGGGGGCGACGGGGACGATGCGCGTAGAGGGAGGGAGGCTGTCGAGGGGGGAGGAAGCAGTCCGGCGGGGGGAGCTCCGGCGAGGTGGCATCGTGCGGCTTGGTTCCAGGCGCGGCGAGGCGCGGTCACCCCGATCCGGATCTGGATCGGGGGGCGAGGGGGAGATATTTCGGGGGGAGTGGGGGCGTGTCGGTGGGGGGGTCTGGTGGAGTGGGGGGAGGTTATAGGCGGGGGTGGGCCTTGGCTCAGTTGGTCCTGTGGCCTGCCGGGCCGAAGCCCCGAGTGGCAGGGGGCTTTCTCCTTTTTTCTAGTTTTAGTTTTAGTTTTTATTTTTCTTTTTATTTATTTTCTTTTCCGTTTTATTTCATTTTAAAGTATTTAGGCATTTTCTAAAAATGTGTTTACTTTACCATAATTACCAATGCAATATTTGGCACCCACCGAACATTTTTGTTGCAACTTTTAAAAACTTTTGTTGTTTGCCATTTTCTGAATTGATTTTTGAATCGGTTCGAACTAACGAAAGTTTAGCAACAGTAATCACCGATGACATGGCATCGTTAGGAGAGTTTTACTATAGCCTAATTATCCGGGCGTTACAAATCTCCTCCACTACAAGAAATCTCGTCCCGAGATTTAGGAGGTAGAAGGAAACAGTGCGGGGTATTCATCATGCAGGCGGTCCTCGCATTCCCAAGTGGCTTCGTCTTCAGAGTGATTCGACCACTGGACTTTGAGGAACTTGATCGCCTTCTGACGTGTGCGGCGTTCATCTTGGTCAAGAATGCGGACCGGATGCTCTTTATAGGAGAGGTCCTGTTGCAATTCGAGCACTTCATGATCCACTGCTCGGATTGGATCCTTGAAGCAACGGCGGAGTTGTGACACATGGAACACATCGTGAACCTGAGAAAGGTTCGGCGGAAGCTCCAGTTGATATGCCACTTTTCCACGCCTTTCGAGAATAGTGAAGGGACCAATATAGCGAGGAGCTAGCTTGCCCTTGATCCCGAAGCGGTGAGCACCCTTCATTGCTGTAACTCGAAGATAAGCCTTTTCGCCAGGTTGATAGACCATGTCTTGGTGATGAGGGTCATACTGACTTTTCTGACGTGACTCAGCAGTCTTGAGATTCTCGCGAATAATGCGAACTTGTTCTTCGGCCTGTTGGATAATATCCAGACCGAAGAGTGGACATTCCCCAGTTTCTGACCAGTTCAGAGGGGTTCGACATTTTCATCCATATAGCACTTCGAAGGGGGACATCTTCAGACTAGCTTGATAGCTATTATTATAAGAGAACTCGGCATATGGAAGAGATTCCTCCCATTTCTTGCCGAAGGAAATTACACAAGCTCGAAGCATGTCTTCGAGAACTTGGTTGACACGTTCAACATGTCCTTGCGACTGAGGATGAAACGCCGTACTGAACGACAGGTGAGTTCCCATAGCTTCTTGAAAACTTGCCCAAAATCTTGAAGTGAATAAGCTGCCACGGTCTGAACTGATAACCAGTGGAATACCGTGAAGTGAAACAATTCTGGACATGTAGAGAGTAGCAAGCTGACTAGCAGTGATTGTCTCTTTGACCGCCAGAAAATGTGCAACTTTAGAAAGCCGGTCAATGACGACAAGAATAGCATCATTACCTTTCTGCGATTTGGGAAATCCAGTGACGAAGTCCATTTCAACATAGTCCCATTTCCATTCGGGAATAGAGATAGGTTGCAGAGTTCCAGCAGGCCTTTGATGCTCTGCTTTGATACGGCGGCAAACGTCACACTCAGCAACATAATGAGCAATGTCCTGCTTCATATTAGACCACCAGAATCTCCGACGAATATCCTGGTACATCTTTGTACTACCAGGATGGATGGACAGAGTCGTATCATGAGCTTCTTGCATAACCCTTTTAGTCTTATCCAGGTTTTTCTTCGAACATGGTACCACTAGGCGGCCTTTGAAGTACAAGGTGCCATCGTCGGCGATAGTGAAGAATGAGGGCTTTCCTTTTGCTAGATGGCGTTTAATCTTATGGACTTCAAAGTCATAACCTTGAATAGTCTTTATACCAGCTACGAGATCTGGTACGACAGCCAGGGTATTTAGAGAACCCTTATTAACAACAAGAAGATTCATCTTGCGGAACTCCGGGGGAGGGGAATGAGTGCTCCAGGAGGAACAATATGGAGGTTCAGCTTTCTAAATTCTTCGACAAGCGAGGGCTGAACTTTGTGAACCTGGAGGTGGTTGCAGTAAGACTTGCGGCTCAAGGCATCAGCCATTACATTAGCCTTGCCGGGGGTATAGGATATACCCACGTCAAAGTCTGCAACAATCTCCATCCATCTTTGCTGACGGAGGTTCAGATCTGGCTGAGTAAACAGATACTTCAGACTTTGGTGGTCGGTGAAGATCTCGCAACGATTACCGAGAAGGTAATGTTGCCACTGCTTCAGTGCATGAATGACAGCAGCAAGCTTGAGGTCGTGAACTGGGTAGTTTTCTTCGTGAGGGCGCAGTTGATGAGAGGCATAAGCAATCACTCTGCGCTCTTGCATTAGGACACATCCTAATCCTTGACGGGAAGCGTCGCAGTAAATGACGAAGTCCTTATTAGTATCAGGTGGAGCAAGCACGGGGGCAGAAGTTAACTTGTCTTTGAGCGCCTGGAAACTTTCCTGACACTTGTCTGTCCAGTCAAACTTGACACCCTTATGCAATAGATTAGTCAGGGGCCTGGCAATCTTGGAGAAGTTCTCGACGAATCGACGGCAATAGCTGGCGAGACCGAGAAAACTTCGGACTTGCTTGACGTTCTTCGGAGGAGTCCAATCGAGAATAGCCTGAACTCATTCAGGGTTGACGGCAATACCATCCTTGGAGATGACATGCCCCAGATAGGTTACTTCAGGGAGCCAGAATTCACACTTGGAATACTTAGCATACAGTTGATGCTCTCGAAGCTTTTCTAGCACAAGACGAAGATGTTCAGCATGTTCTTCCTTGTTCTTGGAAAATACAAGGATATCGTCCAAATAAACCATGACGAACTTGTCGAGGTAATCCATGAATATATAGTTCATCAGACGAGAGAAGGTGGCTGGAGCATTCGTTAAGCCGAATGACATGACAGTGTACTCATATGATCCATACCGAGTCACGAAGGCGGTTTTTGGGATGTCCTCTTCACGAACACGGATATGGTGGTAACCCAACCTCAAGTCGAGTTTGGAGAACACTGATGAGCCAGCCAGTTGATCATAAAGATCATTGATCCGAGGAAGAGGGTATTTATTCTGAATGGTAGCTTGGTTTATAGGACGGTAGTCTTGGACTAATCGGTTTGTCCCATCCTTCTTCTTAACAAAGAGAGAAGGTGCTCCCCAAGGAGAGCAACTTGGGCGAATGAAACCTTTGACAAGAGATTTGTCGATTTCCTCCTTAAGCTCAATGAGTTCATGTGGCGGCATCTTGTAGGGTCGTTTGGCTATAGGGGTGGTGTCGGGTTTCAAGTCGATGATGAATTCGACAGCTCTAGCAGGGGGAATCCCTGGAAGTTCTTCTGGGAAGACGTCTTGGAATTCACGAATGACGGGAATGTTTTCAATGCCCTCGAGTGGTGCAGCATTCAACGCATTCAAGGCATAAAGCCGTGCCTTGGCGTTCTGAACTAGATGAGCTTTGTCGGGGATATACCCCGCGGTATGACCCGGCCAGATGTATAACCCGGCCGGACTTGGTGACTCACTAATGACCCGCCCTGACTAGACGACACACTAAGTGGCCCGCCCGATCCTGGCAACTTATGGGTGACCTGGCAAGCAGATCAGAGGAGCGACAAGTCCCGGGGGCCCAGGAGGCTCAAGGCCCAGAAGGCCGGCTTACGTTATGGTAGGCCGGCTTAAGAGGAAAGGCGTGAGGAATATCTCCCTTACAAGGGATCAAGAACCGGACTTGTATCCGGCTTGTAGTAGAAGATAGGCTAGTCCTAATCATATTTGGACTCCACATGTAACCCGCCCCTCTAACTTATATAAGGAGGGGCAGGGCACCCCGAGAGGGACAAGGAACAAGAACAATATCTAGGGCTAGACAAAAAGAGGAGAGCCGGCTTACGGCGACTACCTCATGATCATAATGAGACCTAGCCACAAACAGCATGTAGGGTTATTACCGGATGATGTTTCCCGGGGCCCGAAGCTGTCTAAATCCTCGTCTTATGTGTTGCGTCTTTCGATTCCGCTCAACCCCTTCAAGCTACCACATAGATGCGTTGGCCTCGCGACTAAGTCCTGGCACTAAGGACATCTGCCGTGACAATTCCACGACAGTTGGCGCCACCGTGGGGCTCGCGCACGGTGGTGTTGAGTTCTTGAAGGGATCTTTCCTAGGGTTTCGAGAAGTTCGCAATATCCGGATAAAGAGGAGTTAGTCTGGAAGGGTTGGCATCAGCTTCAAATTCATCAATCCGAATTTACAATCTGCGAAGATTTGAGGTCAAGAGAAAATTAGGGTTGCGCATTGTGCTGTGGATGAACGTGACCCGGCGATCCGTTGAGTCGGGAGGCAAATCAATACCCGGCCGTCATGCGAGCCAAGAAAGTTATCTATTCTGGCGAGCCGCCAGTGTTCTGTGCTTGAATAGCATAGTACCACGACCCGGGCGTGGATTGTTCAAAACCACTACAACCTGAAGGAGCTCAACTATTCGCTGCTGCTATCGTGTGTCGCCAAAGCAGTCACGGGATAGCACTCCGGGTCAAAGTCAAATCCATCAAAATCATCTCCATGGAATACCGTGTGAAATTGCAAATCAGCGTTACCAAAAAGAAAAAAGGAATCTGGTCGTACGAGAACTAGGCACTAGATTCTCCACTACCGTAACCCGCCTGTGAACCGCTGCTGCAAGCGGCCACATCCGCCGAGTCACCGGATTCAAACAGCTGGGCTCCCCGCTGGTTCTAAACCGCCGCGGCCGTAACAAGCAGGTGCTATTTTTCTAAACTTATTTGATATAATTAAGTATCATCAAAAGATTTTTTTCAAGGTATTGTATACACAGGTCAATTACCTCATGGCTAAAGTCTGATCCGGCCCTCGCGCACTGTCATTGGAGGCCGTGTCTACACTCGCACTATGTCAAAATTGCTTAATGGGTGTGCGCAAATCGCCGCCTCAGCGGTCCGGTCTACATCAACTCACCAGGACTGTGCCTACAGTCGGGTTATTCAACCGTGCCCGCGCCGACTTAACCGTCCGCGCCCACGGCCGACTTGTCTATCCGCACAGCTTACAATACCGCGGCCGACTCACGCGTCCGCTCCATCTTCTAAATGTTGCGGTTAACTCCGACATATATATATATATATATCAATAAATTAGAGCCAATGGACATATGCGAGCAGCCCCCGCCGCGTTGAGCCGCCGGGGCTATATTGAGTCTCCGGTCTGCCTGAGCCACCTCTGTCGTGATAAACGGATCATCCGTCGTCCAAACAAATCAGGTGATATCCATTCAAGTTTATTTTATTAATATATATTGTTTTCATCAAAGAACAATTACTTGGTCTTATAATATTTTCGCAGAACCATTACAAAAAGGTGTCACCTAAGGGGTGCACATCGTTTTACAACGCCATGGACGACTCGTCCATCTGCCCTCACGGCGGTTCACGCATTGGCACCGGTTTATAATGCAGAGCACAACTGGCTCATCTGCGCCGGCTTACAAGGCCGCGACCGACTCATCTTTCCGAAGCCGCTTCTGATGCTGCAGTCGTTTTACTGTCTGCCCTGCGGTCTGGCCTATTGAAAGTGCCGGGTTGACTAAACAGAATTTACGCACAGATCATCTGTCATTCACAAACATCAGGTGATATCCATCTAAAGTTTATCTATTAAACACTTATTGTTTTTTGTCAAAGAACAATTTTCTCTGCCCTGTAATATTTTTACACAGGAAAAAATTTTATGCCTCGGATATGGAGTGCATGCACTAGCATTCGTCCATGCCACGCTGCTAGACAGACATGCGTACAAGCCACCGTTCCCACGGTCCAGCCTTCATTAACTCGTCAGGACCGCGCGAATTATCCAATAAAGCGCGCACAGGCCGCTGACCCCCGCAGTCCGGTCTACATCAACCTACAGCCGACTCACTCGTCCGTGCCGGCTTACAACGCCGTGACCGATTCATCTGTCTGCTTGTGTGGCCGACTCGCCCATAATTGATTTCAGCTTCACCGTGGTGATCATCAACTTTGCGGTGGATATTTTCTGGCCTAACATATCAGGTGAAATCCCTCCAGTATATTTTTATTATATGTTGCTTTTCTTTAAAAGAGCAATTACTCTGGCTGGCAAGTTCTCCAATGCAGGACAAGTTATATCACTGAGCTATTGACTGACTCATACCGGTTTATATCACGGTCAAATATGGAGAATCTCAAGACAACTCCTTGAGTCGTCTTGAGACTCGGGAGCTACAATGACATGACTCGGGAACTCCGGGTCATTGGAGGGAATAATAACCCGGTTCTGGAGGCTACCGCCATATTGATGAAAATTTAAAAGCCGTCAGGAAATTGCCGGTTCAAAATAACTATTCTGGTTTAGAATCCGGCTCAAGAGACATCTTTCTCCCACAAAGCTTTGAAGCTCTCAAATCCGGTTGAAACATCCGGCTCAAGGTAAATTTGTTTCTTACAAAGCTTTGGAGCTATCAATATCCGGTTTAAGAATTTCCGGATTCAAAAAGATTTAAATCTCTCACAAGTTCGAGTTCTTACAAAAATTAAAGGTTGCCAAAAAGAATTTGCTGCCATGTTGCGCGGTTCAAACATAGGTATCCTGCCTTACGGCTTATCTTATTATGATCACTTGGGGGCTTCCTGTTCATCGAGCATAGCTATCAATACTCTCTTGATCGGCGCAATGCCAAAATTTATATGGTCACTTGGGGGCTTCCTGTTCAAACATAGGTCGTATTCGAACCAAAGAGAACATAGCTATCGATACCCTTTTGATTGGCAAACTGCCGAACCTACTTGGGGGCTTCTTGATCGCATTCGAATCATAGCTCAACCCCTTTGGGAATCGACGTGGATCTATTTGAATCAGCGTCGTTAAACAACTCTCAAGGTCATTTGGGGGCTTCCTGTTCAAACATAGGTCGTATTCGAACCAAAGAGAACATAGCTGTCGATACCCTTTTGATTGGCAAACTGCCGAACCTACTTGGGGGCTTCTTGATCGTATCCGAATCATAGCTCAACCCCTTTGGGAATCGACGTGGATCGTATTCGAATCAGCGTCGTTAAACAACTCTCAAGGTCATTTGGGGGCTTCCTGTTCAAACATAGGTCGTATTCGAACCAAAGAGAACATAGCTGTCGATACCCTCTTGATCGGCATCGCCAAAGCCACTGGGGGCTATATGATCGTATTCGAATCTTAGCTTAACCCCTTTGGAACGGTTTACTGATCGTATCCGAATCAGAAGCCTCAAAAAGTTTTATTCTGTCTCTGGTAAAGTTTATTGCAGCCACAATTACTTAACTTAAGAACTTTTTGGGATTATATCTCAAATATATATAAGTGTTTTATGTTTAACCCGGCTTGACTTTTGACTATAAGTCGCCAGTTTATGACAATCATCATCTATGTGGAAGCATTGGCTTCTAAGGATTGGGTTATCACCCTTACTGCACAGGTTATGTAAGCCGGTAGTACAAATTCAACATCACAGTGGTTGTATGTGAGATATTATGACCCGCCCTGGTTTTGATGCTAAGTCACCAGAGCATATGTTGTTTAAACTCTCTGCAGGATTTGCAGAAATATGACATATAAATGATTAAGTTCAAGCTCATTACCAAAGTTGATGCTTCAAAATGATTATCCGTTCTGGATTTTTCTCAAAAGGCTATACGCTGCCGGGTCATAAAAATTCCGGTTTACAATGAAGGCGTATTGAATCGCCATCGGCCAAGAGCCGTCGGGTATTTAAACTCCGGATTTACTTGTCAACAGATAAGGTATTTGAAATCTTTAAATAGCCAAAACTTGGCTGGATTGTCGTTATGATATTGAATGATTGAGGTTATCAAACCGGGTCATTCAAATCTTTAATAGCCAACATGGCTGGATTTTCATGATGATATTGAATGATTGAGGTTTTCATACCAGATTATATTATTCAAATCTTGAATAGCCAACATGGCTGGATTTCTATTATGATTATCAATAAACAGTATTATGATTGAGGTTTTCAAAGTCGCTTTAGCGCAACGGCTATTATCTTTATCAATGGGCATGTTTTATTTTACAATGGAGGAAATAGTCCCGAGTCGCTGCAGGCTTACAACCCGGCACTTGGGGGCTACATTATTCAAGTTGAGGTTACATCAAATATGCAAGTCTCATGTCGCTGCAAGCATGCACCATGACACTTGGGGGCTAGTGCAAAGTCATTTTTATTGGCCTTATTGAAGACCCGACGCATCCCATTGTAATGAGCCGGCCCTTGGGGACTACCAATTGCTCCTGTTAAAATTCAAGATACACAAGCCTTATTCCATTATATTCAAGGATCCACTGCTCAGTTGGTAAAGCACAAAGCTCTTAACCTTGTGGACGTGGGTTCAAGCCCCAGGATGGGGGTTACATCATAT